>NC_141620.1:2581676-2794176 GCF_047967505.1 Dipteris shenzhenensis | reverse complement strand
GCCCCTCTGTGTGTGTGTGTGTGTGTGTGTGTGTGTGTGTGTGTGTGTGTATGTGTGTGTGTGTTTGTGTGTGTGTTTGGTGAAACTAAGAACATTATAGTATGAAGCAACCATTTTACAATAGTGCAGTGCTCCAGAAAAGAGCCACTGCCCTATCCATCAGAAACAACAAAAGAAAAGTTCAATTCAAGAGACACCCAAATCCTCCTCATGCAAGGCATCATATAAGGACTGCCGCAATGAGGCCCGGAAGAACTCCTAAGGGTGCTAAAGAGATGTGTGTTTGTGAGTTTCCCTCCCTCCCTTTGTGTGGTTCTCTCTTTCTAGATACCTTAAAGAGTTTACAAAAGAAAGCGATTGGAAGGGTTTGGAATTTCCCAACCCTCCTAATCGCGTTCGTTTGTACACGTCTCTCTCTCTCTCAAGCTCTAGCTCAACCGTCGAAACAAAACAGAACCATAGAGCATGCCCTGCCTTAACCCCCCCCTTTCCTCCCTATTGTTCCTCTTCTTCTTCTCCCCCCCTGATGACCTACTCCCATTTTAAGATATATAGAGTGAGCGAGCGAGCGAGCGAGAGAGAGAGAGAGAGAGAGAGAGAGAGAGAGAGAGAGAGAACCTGGAAGCCAAGGGATGGAGAGGAGAACGACTTCGATGGATGCAGAGGAGGCAAATGGATGGAGAGGAGGAAGACTGATGGAGATTAGTCAAACTGATTGAGACGGACTTCGTCACTTATATTGATGTTATGTAGATCAAGAAGCTCCTTGCTAGAACGGATGGAGAGGAGTCGTTTATGCTAATAGAGGAATGGTTGACTAAAATAGATGTTTATGTCAATAAAAGAGTCGTTGGATAAAAATACTATGTGCACCACATTTGTTGCGAATATTAAATTGTATTTAATAATCGCACATGTGCCTCGAAAGTAGTGCCAAAACTTGCCGTATCCCCCCCAACGGATAGGAGTTTGCTTGAATTCTATCTTCCTCGGTTGTCTTTCTCGGAGAGACTCAAGCCGCCGCCGCTTGAATTTCCACGCCTCGCTTTTGCTGTCGAGTTTTCACGTCGAATTTTGAGTTTTGTTTCGATGCCCACACAACCAATTGGGTGGA
Source organism: Dipteris shenzhenensis (assembly GCF_047967505.1). Classification (NCBI taxonomy): domain Eukaryota; kingdom Viridiplantae; phylum Streptophyta; class Polypodiopsida; order Gleicheniales; family Dipteridaceae; genus Dipteris; species Dipteris shenzhenensis. Next base: position 2,793,062 of record NC_141620.1, on the reverse strand, counting down.
TTTCATTAAAATTGGGAAAGGCTTCATTAAATTTGGGAAAATTTTCATTGATTGTGGGAATTTTACCAATATTGAATATGCTAATATTTGGAATTCCAATGATTATGAAAAACTTCATTGGTTGTGAAACAGTTCATTGCATATAAAAACCAGAACAAAGCATTTGTGGCAGAGTTTGAAAATCTTGTATTTGGTGGTGTTAATAAACACTGTCTAGGGACAACATGTATATTTTACTTGAGGTGTTAATAAACACCAGTTGGTGGCATTAACAAACACCATGCATAGTGAGTTCCACTAGAAACAAAGCAGTTGTTGGTGAAGGTTAGCTTCTGAAAATTGTCATATTAATAATATGCAAATACCCATTGACAAGATAACAACAATTGAGAAACATCACATGAGAACACACCTTACAATGGAAGTTTGGGAGATTAAGAGGGAGAAAATTAACACCATTTTCTATGCTCTGATACCAAGCAAGCTCTCCTGTGCTTCAAATGATACATACACTCTGTGGAATCTTGATCTTCTTGGGTCTATTTATGGATTTTGATGTCCATGACCAGACAATTGCATCAATACACTCCCATACTTGTGGATCCATTCTATTCTCTGCCCAATACTTGTTCCAGCAATCAACATAGGCATCTACATCACTGAGCCCCTTTCTCTTAACTGATGGTGCCCAATACTGAATTAATAATTTAGGAGAAGCAGCATCCATCTCGGCACTTGATATGGCAACCCCAAGCCATATGGGGTATATAGGATCTAATGGCCTCACCAAGATGAAGTCACCTTGCTTAACATCCACCATTGGTCTAAACTCTTCCCTTGGCTTACCTTTTAGAGGCCCACAATAGTGATCATTCCATTCCTCATAGCCTTGGAAATCATTAATGCAAGCATCTATATCATCCTCCTCATCAGGAGATTGTGTTCTTGGCCAAAACTCTCTGCACACTCCTATCTCTGAGATGTTTTCCTGTTCGAGCTCACCGATCACGGGTTTCCAATAGTCTATCACTGGCCTAATGTAGGACTCATACGATGCATTCTTTCCACTTGCACATCTCTCCCAAAACTTAATGTAATCCTTTATCCCTGATATTACTTGCTAGTGATCTCTCACAAATGCAGCCATTGGCAGTATATCCGGACAACCTGTTGGCAACAATGATCGACCCTCACTATCTTTCTTCCATAGCTCAATTCCCCCTTGAATGGGCATCCAATTCGGTGATTTTGGATGCACCTTGTACTGCATCATTGGTCTGTCACCTTGCATGTAAAATTGAAATTGTAATGTCTTTGCACTTCCAACTAGCATTTTTTGCCCATCACATAGGTAGCCATCCACATAATCCTTGAAGTTAGGAACTCGTGTAAGAACAAATGGTGCCGATGAAGATGATGTACATTTTTTGAATGTATCCATCAGATGCGGGAAAGTGAATGTTTGTCCCCCCTGCAAGCTCTCAGAAAACCTGCTGAACATTGCATCAATGTCCTCATGTGTGTGCCCTACCATCAAGAAGACCAATTGTACTGTCTTGAAAATGCCCCTTGCTACAAGAAGAGAAAGGTATGCAAACAAGTATCTATTTTTGTTCTCAGACCCACAATTATCTAGTTGGAGTAGCAAGTTCTCTGGCAACTTTTGGAATGGTGGCTCAATAGCAACACTTCCCTCTAAAGAGGGTGGGTTTTCTCTTGTATTTGATGGAAAAAAAGTCATACATGTGTCTGTAGCCCTTGCAATGGAAGTTGTCATGGCCTCCGTGACAGACTTCAGGTCACTTTCCGATACAGTTTCTAGATTTGCATTTGTGATCATGACATCCACATTTTTAGACAAGCTAGCTCCACTTGTGGAAACATGTGCACCTTTAGAACTGTAATGGGAGTCCAAAGCGTTTCTTGAACATAGAGCATTCAAAAGGCGAGCATTGCTTCTAGGAATCCCATTGGTAGCAAGGTCTCCAAGGTCATGCATATCCATCCTCTCGAGGTTGCGCAAACAAATTGAGAGCGATCCAATCGTCAGATTGGGATCAGATGGCCACAAACCATTGAGGGTGAAGTGTCCATAATGACCGTTTCCATGCCCATGGGTAATCATTCCAATGAGTGAAACCTGTAATTGTCATGCAGAATTGGTGTCCTTGGACCTCACCCGAAGTCTTGGAATTGCCGTCTTTTTTTGGCCCATCTTATCATGGTTTATGCATACATACTTTTTTGGATCCATCTCGGAGTACCTACACCATGCATAGTATAAGTTCCTACAACTTTGTTGCTATATCATATGCATATTTCTCTCTTCCATCAGCGAATTACGCTCATCTTGACTTTTTGTGGCTGCCAATTGAGCCTTGATCTGCTGACTGCACAAGCTACATATAGAGAATTCACTCATCTTAGCAAGGGCTACATTTTTTAAGTCTGATTTCCAAATCTTGCCAAATGTGGATGTGGATAGGCTCTGATAACCACGTTGATTAAATGAAGTGTTGACCTCACGTAGGACGTCTATCTTCTTATACACTTCAGGTATCACTTACTATGTCTCTCTAGAACCATCCTGCATGGTTCTACTCTTGTGAGGCATATGCTCTGTGCTATTATCCATAAAGTGTTGAATGAGAGCCCTTCCCATACCTGTGTGCTCCCTGCTCCTCCTCATAATCTCTGAATTGCCATGCACATATCGCTGCACACCACTCTCAAATTTCTCCCTGTATCGATAAAATGATGTCCTTGGAATTCCACGCATATCATACCATGCTCTACAACAGACATCTCGACCGTTTATCCTGAAGTTGTAGCATGTCCTCCCTGTGTAGTCACGATGCCAAGCCGTTGACAACACATCGTATATAAAGTTTGTACGAGACTCCAAGGAGTTGCCCCAAAAGTTCTTCCTTAGATTCATTAAGAGATCTCGCTCCGCATGTTGGCAACACCTACTCCCACAACAATCGATCAAAGAGACCTGCTGCACCAAATCTAGTGACATTTTGTACATTGATGTTGGAGGCTCTCTTTGTTTAGGCACCCTGTTAATGAAAGTGTACCTTCTTTTCTTTGATGTTGGATCATCCCTTTTCAACATTTGATCATTGACCAACTCATCTTGGACTCATCTATACCAGCAACGTGGTCCATGGGCACATATTGTTGCAATGGGCTTCCTTCAAGTAAGGTAATCTGCTTGATGGGCCACTTTACTAGGCTGAGAGAGCCGACATCTTGCATAGAAGACCCTAAGTCACTTCCTCTAATTTGTTCTTTCTTTTCAATACCCACACCAATGCAATCGTTACCCAATAGGTTAAAGTTTATAGAGTCACTCGGGAAAACATATAAGATCACACCTTCCCCCACGGTCTTTGTTTTGCTCTTATCCGCTCTCATCCCATAAGACAACCTTTTTTTCTTTCCAAGATTCACGAATGAAATTGTCAGTTTCCAATGAGGAAACTGGCATTGCCTCAACATAAGGTCGCTTAGGCTCACTTGGTGCAGCTTCTTCAGTTACCGCATCATCTAAAAAATCACCAACATGTTTTAGAGAGCCCTTAGGCCACTTGACAACGCTCCAAATTGCCTCACCAACAAGCACTGCATCCATAGTGGGAAATGCAAGAGCATTTCACTATTGATAGACTGCTCCACTATCACCGATACATTTTTTGTCCCAATCTTCACACCACTGCAGTAGGCCTCTGGATTTATTGCACACACTCCACCAATTCCAACCACTTCATTCCCCACCATCATCATGACCTTATCCCCGCTTCTGATAGCCATCCCCTGTCATTACGATTACGGAGAATGAATTATGAACAAATTACAACCAAAGAATTTCATAAGACCATCAAATATGTCCTTCTAGAGGGGAAGAATGGCATTGGTGCAAATCTCTAGAATGCATGAATGAGTCTATACAAAATTTTCATGAAAGCATGAATTATTTCCCTAAAAATTTTAGCAATTTGATAAAACTTTTTCTAAAGCATGAATTATTTTCACCATCGTCATGACCTGATTCATGCATCTGATAGTAGCCATCCCCTCTCATTACGATGACAGGAAATTAATTATGAACAAACTAGAACCAAAGAATTTCATAAGACCAACAAAGTTGTCCTTGTAGCAGGGGAGAATGGCACCAGTGCCATTCTCCATGTGGGATTGTGGAGAATGGCATTGGTGCCATTCTCCATGTGAATCCAGCTTTCCTATGGAGAATTGCATATCCCATCTTCCCTATCACTGATACATTACCTACCCCAATCTTCACACCACTACATCGCCCATTTGATTCGATGATGCAAATTTAACCTGTTGCAACCACTTCATTCCCCACCAACATCTTAACCTTATCCCCACATCTAGTAGCCATTCCCTATCATTTCAATCACGAAAAATAGGAAAGCGAGTAGATTACAGCCAAAGGGATTCACAAGCCTAGTCTAATGATGTTCAAGTGTGCAAATTCTAGCTTCATAAAATGAGAGAGCCAATCTTTTGAATTACAACAATGCAATGGGAGAATGGACCTAGGTGCCATTCTCCCATTACAAAGCTCTCAAATTTTCAAATTTGCAGAGGGAGAGTGGCACTAGTGCCATTCTCCTGTTACAATGTCCTAAATTTTTGCTTTGCAATCGGAGAATCGCACTAGTGCCATTCTCCCACTGCAATGTCATGATTAAAAATTTGGGCTTTGAGATGGGAGAATCGCATGAGTGCCATTCTAGCATTGCGATGTCCTGATTCAAAAAAATTTATTTGAAAAGGGGAATGGCACTAGTGCCATTCTCCCCATGCATTGACTTGAGAAAAAAAATTTTCTTCATAAGAGGAGAACAGACTAGTGCCATTCTTCCTTTGGAAGACAAAATTTTGACTTGGGACTTTGCCTTGGGAGAATGCCAATGGTGCCATGCTCCCTTTGCAAAGACAAAATTTTATATCAGGACATTGCAATGGGAGAATGGCACTGGTGCCATTCTCCCTTTATGAAGCCAAATTTTAAATCAAGACATTGCATTGGGAGACTGGCACTCGTGCCATTTTCCCTTTGCAAAGCCAAGATTTTGACTCGTGACATTGCAATGGGAGAATGGCACTAGTGCCATACTGTCTTTGTGAAGTAGAAATTTTGAATCACAACATTGCATGTGGAGAATGACACAGCAAAGTTTTGAGTCGGGACATTGCAATGGGAGAATGGAAGTGGTGCAAATTTAAAATTTAAAAATTTTGGCTTTGTAATAGGAAAATGGAGAATGGCACTAGTGCCATTCTCCCATTGCAATGCCGGAAATTGAAACCATACACTGTGTGTGTGTGTGTGTGTAAACATGGTACTCCTTTGAAACCATACACTATTTTTGTCTTTAGGACATTCCAATGGGAGAATGGCACTGGTGCCCTTCTACCTTTGTGAAGCCAAAATTTTGAATCAGGACATTCCATTGGGAGAATGGCACTGGTGCCATTCTCCCAATGCAATACCCTGATTCATATTTTCACTGGTGCCATTTTGACTCTGTGAAGCCAAAACTTTGAATCTGGGAGAATGGCACTAGTGCCATTTCCCCTTTGCACAGCCAAGATTTGAATCGGGAAATCTCAATGGGAGAATGGCACTGGTGCCATTCCCCCTTTGCAAAGCCAAAGTTTTGAATTGGGACATTGCAATGGGAGAATGGAAGTGGAGCAAAAAAATTTTTAGCTTTGCAAAATGGGGAGATTGGAGGATGGCACTAGTGCCATTCTCCCATTGCAATGCCAGAACTTGAAACCATAGACTGTGTGTGTGTGTAAACATGGTATTCATTTGAAACCATACGTGCTATTTTACTTCCATTTATTCATATATGTGCCAGAATTTGAAACCATAGACTTTGTGTGTGTGTGTGTGTGTGTAAACATGGTATTCATTTGAAACCATACGTGCTATTTTACTTCCATTTATTCATATATGTGGTAAAGTTGATCGATATTACTTTAGGAAACCTAGCTCATTATGTGAGTTTATTCACATTAGTTTCGTTATGCTAGGTTGGTTAAGTTACAAATTTTTATGTTAGAGTATGTTTTTCTTGATCAAGGTCCAAGTAATGTAAAATTTTAAGTTGTAGATTGAATTAGTTGACGAGCATGTGATTTTTCTCCATGTTTAAAAAAATTTGTAATCATGCTCATCATTAGATCGCAAGCTATGGATTTTTTTAAAGGAAGATGAGAATAGGTTAAATAAAAGGCGTGAGGTTAATGTAAAAAAGGAAGAAAATGAGTGTGGACAATGTAAAATAGAAATAAAAGAAATGCATAGGTTAGATATGTTAAATGAAAGAAATAAAAATAAATGCATAGGGAAAATATGTTAAATAAAAGAAATGCATAGTTTAGATATGTTAAATAAAAGAAATGCATAGGTTAAGTATATTAAACAAAATATATGCATAGGCTAAATAAAAGAAATATGTTAAATAAAAGAAAAGCATAGGCTAAATACTTGATCGATATTACTTCAGTTGTGTGAGTTTATTCATGTTAGCTTAGTTATGCCGAGTTACATATTTTTATGTTAGAGTATGCTTACCTTGATCAAGGTCCAATAAAAGTAAAATTTTAAGTTGCAGATTGAATTAGTTGACGAGCATCTGATTTTTCTCTACATTAAAAAAAATATCGGCTTTGGAAGCATTAGATCGCAAGCATAGGTTAAAATAAAAGGAGTGCATAGGTGGAAGAAAAGGAGCAGCATAGATTAAATAGGTGGAAGAAAAAGAGCGGCATAGATTACATAGATGGAAGAAAAGCTTTACGGGGTCTTTTTGTGACCCCAAAATGTCCCTTGATGCTTTTAATTATACTTTTAAAATTGCATTCAAAATCGATTCAGATATTATAAAACATTAGTAGCATTAGCAATAGATCCAAAAGACAAACTTGGTGTAGATAAACTACTACTACCCACGGTCTAGACATCTAGATGCACAATATGCTAAGCAAAATAAGCTTCTCAATTGATAGTACTAGTTTCAATGCCAAAGGAAATTTGGTGTACATGAACAAGTCGCCATGGAAATGGTAGTATTCTCAATAGTAATAGATTTTGGTTAGGCGCATGCAACTAAAAATCCTAAAATTCTAATCGTGAATTGTATGGTCACATGGGGGTATATTATATAAAAACTTTATGGAAGATTTGGAATCCCTCTTAGGAAGATTTGGAATTCTCTTAGAGAATAAAACATTTAGACTTTTGAAATACATACAAAGATTGTTTCATTGGTTGAGCTACCAAGGATCGTCCAAATGAATGAGTGTATTTATATATCTAGTCACAATCCCAAGTTGCTTTGAAAACTATAGCTCTCTATGAGTATAGTTATAATTTTCATTAAAGTACTCTACATTTTCCAATACTATTAGAGTTGCCTAGCTCTATATCCTCATTTTTACAATATTTGAAAACTTTTTAACATCCCTAAATAACTTTGTAATAGATAATGTATAGAAAAGGAGCAGATGAAGGGAAGAAAAGGAGCTTCATAGATTAAATAGGTTACATTAAAAAAAAGTGCATAGGTAGGATAGGTTAAATATATTAAACTTGTTAAATTTGTTTTTTAAAGAAATGCAAAAGGTTAAACTAATGAAGGGTAAAAAATTGAAGAACCCTAGTACCCACCTACCTTCTCCTTCGTCTCTCTCGTGGCCCTATGTTGATCTCCTCATTCGTCGTGCTATCGATCTCCTCGTACATAGATACTCCTCAAGGCTCTCACTGAGTCCTCAGAGTGTTAGAGAGTGGGCTCGTCACTGGTCGGCGTCAGAGCCCTCAGTGGCTAGCCTTCCCCTCAGCAGCATTCACTGGCTGCTGGCACTCACTACGGTGCCACTGACTCTTGAGTACAAACCCCAATGGAAGGTCGTTCGTAGCCGCCCATCTTTGAAAGAAAATATGTTCTCGAGAGGGATTTCGTGGAAAAGACGTTCTCCAGCATCTCCTCTCCAATGAAGTCCAAGTTCCAACCCACTCTCCGTCTGAGTCCATCATGCAGTATTCAGCAGGCTCTGTCTGAGCCACTCAGTAGTCTCTATCTCGAACCGTTTGGACTCTGGACCTCTCTCTGCCTGAGCCCTCAGCATTGTAAGCAACGTGCTCAACATCAAGACTCTTCGTGCGACCTCCTCGATTCTGCCCCTGCCCTCAAGACTCTCCGTGTGACACTGCAACCATCTCGAGCCCCTCAATTCTGTGGTGAGTAAAACTCTCTCGACTCTGAGACTCCTCTCAGTCTGTCTGTGACAGTCCGCTGTCTGTCTCGTTAATTTTGCATTTTTGCCTTAAACCTTCCCGCATCTTGGGATTGTGACTAGCGAGGGTGCATGAACCTTCAATCTTGCAGTGTGCGGGAGCCTCAAAATCGTAGACGTGATGAGTAACCAATCAAATTCTCTGCCATATAGTCCATCGGTGAGAGTGCCAAGTTGAAGTTCATGGATGTAGAGGGAAGAGCGCGGAACCCTGCAGGCTGCAAAGGTTAGGCCTACAACATTTGAATTTAAAGGCTTGATTTGATTGAAATGAATAGAAAGTGAATGAGGGAAAGGCATCAATTGAAATGAGAGGAAAGGTCTTGATTTGGCTGAAATGTAGATTTTGAAAGTTAAAAGTGATAGTTTGAAACTACTAAATAATTCAAATTTTGAAATATAGCTTTTCCCGCCATTGTTCCCTTTTGAATTTTGGATATATAGAGTGGCACTTGTGCCATTCTCTCCAATATTAAATTTAAATTCAAATTCATATTGATATTTTTAATTTTAATTTGTATTTCAAATTGAAATAATTCTGTTTGAAATTGTATTTTAAAACCTAAATTCTAGTTTTCAAATTTTGTAGATTGACATTCCACTAATTTTATTGGTTGCAGTAGGATAATGGCAAAAGTGCCAATGCACATGTGAGTTTAGGATTCCTTGTGCCATTTTTTAGGTCTTGGTCTGAGATTGGCACCACTACCATTCTCCACTGGTGGCATTCTCCACAAAGATTGACACAAATCCATATGATCTCTACAAAGCGGAGACAATGATCACTATATAGAAGAATTCACATGTGAGTTTAGGCTTCTCAATGCCATTTTCTAGGGCCTAATAAGAGATTGGCATCACTGCCATTCTCCACTTGTACAAATGTTTACCCTACTCGTCTAGGAGGGGTATTCTAGTGATCATAGGAGAATGGTGTCTGATTCCAATCCACATGTAAGTTTGATGATCTTAGTGTCATTATGTAGGTGCCTGCATGAGATTGGCATCACTGCCATTCTCCACTAGTGGTAATCTAGACAAACTAAACCTATACATTGACATTCCACTAATTTTATTGGCTGCTGGTGGCATTCTCCACAAAGATTGACACAAATCCATATGATCTCTACATAGCAGAGACAGTCATCACTATATAGAAGAATGCACATGTGAGTTTAGGCTTCTCAATGCCATTTTCTAGGGCCTAATAAGAGATTGGCACCACTGCCATTCTCCACTTGTACAAATGTTTATCCTACTATTCTAGGACGGGTATTCCAGTGATCATAGGAGAATGGTGCTCGATTCCAATCCACATGTGAGTTTGAGGATCTCAGTGTCATTATGTAGTTGCCTGCATGATATTGGCATCATTGCCATTCTCCACTGGTGGCAGTCTAGACAAACTAAACCTGTAGATTGACATTCCACTAATTTTATTGGTTGCAGTAGGATAATGGCAAAAGTGCCAATGCACATGTGAGTTTAGGATTCCTTGTGCCATTTTTTATGTCTTGGTATGAGATTGGCACCACTGCCATTCTCCACTAGTGGCATTCTCCACAAAGATTGACACAAATCCATATGATCTCTACACAAATGAAACTGTGATCACTACATAGGAGGAAAGTTGAATTTCCCTAATCTACCCTATACATTTCAAAGATGAATTTACTCTATAATTGGACACTGGCATCTAAAAGAAAAGTATCTTGTGATAATCTACCCTATACATTTTGGGTCACTATAGTAGTGGGAGAATGGCATTTAAAATCTCAATTTCACATTTTTGGCTATATTCTACCCTATGTATTGATCAAGATATCACTGAGAGAATGGAATTTCAAAGATGAATTTCAGATATCACATGTGAGTTTGAAGATATCAATGCCATTTTGTCAGTCCTTGCATGACATTAGCATCACTTCCATTCTCCACTGGTGGCAATCTACCAAAACTAAACATGTGGATTGACATTCCACTCATTTTATTGGTAGTAGGATAATGGCAAAAGTGCCAATGCACATGTGAGTTTAGGATTCCTTGTGCTATTTTTGAGGTCTTGGTATGAGATTGGCACCATTGCCACCCCCCACTGGTGGCATTCTCCACAAAGATTGATGCAAATCCATATGATCTCTACATAGTAGAGACTATGATCACTACATAGGAGGAAAGTTGAATTCCCTCATCTACCCTATACATTTCAAAGATGAAGTTACTCTACAATAGGATACTAGCATCTAAAAGAAGGATATCTTGCCATAATCTACCCTATACATTTTGGGCCAGTATAACAATGGGAGAATGGCAATTAAAAGCTGAATTTCACATTTTTTACTATATTATGCCATATGTATTGATCAAGTGATATCACTGAGAGAATGGAATTTCAAAGATGAATTTCAAGATATCACTGATAGAGTCTTATAAGAAATCCAAGGCCACAACCTACATAAGCTCACATGGACACTGACACAATGTTGGAGAATGGCATACTCAAAGTTGCACTTCTTTGCATGATCTATCCTATAAATTGATCAGATGGGACTAGAAGAATGATGTTTTAGAGAATGGCACCACTACCATTCTCCACCGGTGGAAAAAAGAAGAATGCACATTGTGAGTTTAGGCTTCTTAGTGCCATTTTCTAGGGCCCAATAGGAGATTGGCACCACTGCCATTCGTACTAATAGAAATGTTTTCCCTAATATTCTAGGAGGGGTATTCCAGTCATCATATGAGAATGGTCCCCGGTCCCAATCCACATGTGAGTTTGAGGATATTAGTGCCATTATGTAGGTCCTTGCATGACATTAGCATCACTTCCATTCTCCACTGGTGGCAATCTACCAAAACTAAACATGTCGATTGACATTCCACTGATTTTATTGGTAGTAGGATAATGGCAAAAGTTCCAATGCACATGCAAGTTTAGGATTCCTTATGCTATTTTTGAGGTCTTGGTATGAGATTGGCAGCACTGGCATTCTCCCACTAGTGGCATTCTCCATAAAGATTGACAAAAATCCATATGATCTCTACACAAATGAGACTATGATCACTACATAGGAGGAAAGTTGAATTTCCCTCATCTACCCTATACATTTCAAAGATGAAGTTACTCTACAATTGGAGACTAAAAGAAGAATATCTTGCCATAATCTACCCTATACATTTTGGGCCACTATGGCAGTGGGAGAAGGGCATTTAAAAGTTGAATTTCACATTTTTGGCTATATTCTGCCATATGTATTGATCAAGATATCACTTAGAGAATGGAATTTCAAAGATGAATTTCAAGATATCACTGAGAGAGTCTTATAGGAAATCCAAGGCCACAACCTACATAAGCTCACATGGACATTGACACAATGTTGGAGAATGGCATACTCAAAGTTGCACTTCTTCACATGATCAGATGGGACCACTGCCATTCTCCACCGGTGGAACATAGAAGAATGCACATGTGAGTTTAGGCTTCTTAGTGCCATTTTCTAGGGCCCATTAAGAGATTAGCACCACTGCCATTCTCCACTAGTAGAAATGTCTGCCCTAATATTCTAGGAGGGGTATTCCAGTCATCACAGGAGAATGGTGTCTGATTCCAATCCACATGTGAGTTTGAATTTCAATTTTTGGCTATATTTTGCCATATGTATTGATCAAGATATCACTGAGAGAATGGAATTTTAAAGATGAATTTCACATTTCTTGTAAGTCCACCAATGTGCAGTGATCACATGAAATAGGGTAGTCGCATTCCAGTGGTCATATTGGCACTAGGAGAATGGCACAGGTGCCAATCTACATGTAAGTTTAGGGTTTACAGTGTTACTTTCCAGGTTCTAGCTTGAGATTGGCACCACTGCCATTCTCCACTAGTGGCCATCTCCACATACTCACATGTAGATTGGCACTTGTGCCATATGGTCACTACATAGGAGAGTCTTATATGAAGTCCAAGGCCACAATCTCCATAAACTCACATGGATAGTGACACAATGTTGGAGAATGGCATACTCAAAGCTGCACTTCTTCACATGATCTACCCTATAGATTGATCAGATGGGACTAGAAGAATGATTTTTTAGAGAATGGCACCACTATTATTCTCCACCGGTGGAACATAGAAGAATGCACATGTGAGTTTAGGCTTCTCAGTGCCATTTTCTAGGGCCCAATAAGAGATTGGCACCACTTGTTGGAACACTGAAAGGAAAGAGTAGAGTTGACACAAAATCAGAATACTTGCTTATAGAATGAAGAAGAAAGAGGTCCTTAAGTAGGCACCTCATACAAGGTCACTGACATCACTGATGACCTCAAAGCTCCACAATCATCTCCTCAATCTGCTCCTAGATTCACTCAATCATCCTATGTGGCTTTTCCACCACCTAACTGTGCCTGTGGGCACCTAACTGTGCCTCTAGCACTCACACATAGAAACATAAGGTGTGCCTGAGGCATACACCTTGAGATATCCCAACAAACCTCCCCTCAAGGAAATGCCTCAGGCTATGTCATGGATACATCTAGTCTCATAGTTTCTCATGCCATCTCATGGTGGTCAAGGATAAATCTATGGCTAGGTTCTCATGCTAGCAAGGGTTCCCTTGGGTGTAAGGTAAACAGAAAGGGATGCAAACAGACCTTCCAATGGTTATCTCCCCTGCATGTACATGCACACAATGTCTGCAGGAGGTACCATGGAACAAAACATACACATGGCCTACATCATAAGGTGACCAGAGGTGTTTACAAAACACACAAAACACAATAATTTATTTTCATTCATTTTGGAGGACTATCCAGGCTGAGTACCTTGACATAAAAAGAGAGATCTGGAGCATACATAGAGATGATTTAAAATGCATAATCTTCATGGGATGCCTCATCTTGTGGAGGCAAATTCACTGTAAGTAGATTTGCATTTTCTGTCTTTGCTTTGTCTCTGCAAAACTTCTCACTATGGTTGTTTTTGCCACAGTGCTTGCATGGATTTACTTTGAAGCAGTCCTTTGAAAGGTGATTTGTCTTTCCACAGTGATTGCAAGGAGAATACTTGCCCTTCTGGAATTTCATAACATAAGCAGTGTCATTGCCTTTCCTTAGCTCCATATGTCTTTCTTCTTCTTGGAAAGCTGAGATAATGCCTTCAAGGTTAGGATTGGGAAGATTCTTCAAAGTGCTAACAATGTGATCAAAACTTTCAGGCATACTCTTAAGTAACACTGCCATAGCATCATCAGGGGTGATAGGAGAGTTGATAGAAGCCAATTGAGTCATAAGACTCCGCATATAGTTGACATGAGCAGCTAAAGTAGTATCACTTGCCATCTTTAATTCAAAGAAAGAGATTTTAAGTGATAGTTTAGATATGTGAGAGCTTGCACCAAAAATTAAGTCTAGCTTCTGCCATGCTTCCGAAGGAGACTCCAAGTCAGATATATGATGTATGTAATCATCACCCAAAGCTAAAGCAATTATACCATATGCTTTTTCTTCTCTTGCTGGATCCCTTGCCGGTCGTGTCGGAGTTGAAGTTTCTCCAGCATTTGAGGCCGTAGAAGAAGCGGTAGGAGTAGGTTTGAAAAGTCCCCATAAGTTCTCCCGCATCAATGCAAATTTTACCTTCATTTGCCATGTATGGAAGCCCTTTCCATTGAACTTCTCAAGATTATATAAGGTAGCCATGATAGGGTCTAACCCAGATATTGGGCAGTGTCTATCTCTCTTACAAGGCACAAAATAACTGAAATGCTTCCAAAGTATGAGCACTTGATGTAGCAAATAGTAGTGACTAGTTTTCAAACAATGATGCTACTTTTTGCATGCTTCATAGAAGTGGATGAAATAAACACTTTCCAATCACAACCAGGTCTAGCAAGTCAAAACAAAACTGAAGCAACACTTGTAGTGAAGTTATTGAAAACTTCAAAAGACCAGAAATGCTAGAGTAGCATTTTATGTAGCATCATTTTCAAAAGTATGTCAAAACTGTCAAAACTAGAGAGCTGAACTTGGAGGGCTCATATCACACTCTTCAAAGCAAAAGAAAGGGAGCTTTCTGAGGCAAAAGAAAGCTGGTATACCACAGTAGATCCTCTGGGAAGAAGAGGCGAAAATATGCGTCAGGTCGCCTTCACCTTCTTGAACAAAGTCGACTGGTTTTTCTCTGTTTTCTTCTTCAATATGCAGCCATTGCTGCTCAGATTTTAGCACAAGGTAGCTCTAGTATGGAGAAGCTTGCCCTGAAAGGAATTAGACAAAGACGAAGCAGGCGTAGAGAAATCGCAGGAAGAAGAATCGATGATTTTCGTGCAATGGCGACCAGCAAGGCGCATATTTCGTCAATTGCTTGCAGCCCAAAATTTGCCCCAACAAGAGGGATCTCCAGCAGAAAGGGCGTGGGAAATGGGTGAGAAAATCGGAGGAGAACAAGCTCAAGCAAATTTTTGGAAGAAGAGGGAGAGATGGTGAAGAAGAAGAAGAGGAAGAAGATGATGATGTGGCAGAAATGGGCTCAAGGGGGATCAAATGGCTCTGATACCATGTTGGAACATTGAAAGGAAAGAGTAGAGTTGACACAAAATCAGAATACTTGCTTATAGAATGAAGAAGAAAGAGGTCCTTAAGTAGGCACCTCATACAAGGTCACTGACATCACTGATGACCTCAAAGCTCCACAATCATCTCCTCAATCTGCTCCTAGATTCACTCAATCATCCTATGTGGCTTTTCCACCACCTAACTGTGCTTGTGGGCACCTAACTGTGCCTCTAGCACTCACACATAGAAACATAAGGTGTGCCTGAGGCATACACCTTGAGATATCCCAACACCACTACCATTCTCCCTTGGTACAGTTGTTTACGCTAATATTCTAGGAGGGGTATTCCAGTGATCATAGGAGAATGGTGCCAGGTTCTAATTCACATGTGAGTTTGGGGATCTCAGTTCCATTACGTAGATCCCTGCATGATATTGGCATCACTGTCATTCTCCACTAGTGGAAATATGCACAAACTCAACATGTAGATTGGCATTCCATTGATTTTATTGGTAGTAGGATAATGGCATAAGTGCCAATGCACATGTGAGTTTAGGGTTGTCAATGTCATCATCTAGGTCCCTGCATGAGATTGGCATATTCTGCCCTATGTATTGATGAAGATGTCACTAAGAGAATGGAATTTCAAAGATGAATTTCACATTTCTTGCAAGTCCACAAACGTGCAGTGATCACATGACAATAGGGTAGTGGCATTCCAATGATCATATTGGCACTAGGATAATGGCATAGGTGCCAATCTACATGTAAGTTTAGGGTTCACAGTGCTACTTTCCAGGTTCCAGCCTGAGATTGGCACCACTTCCATTCTACATTGGTGTTTTAGAGGATGGAACCACTGCCATTCTTCACTAATGGAATATAGAAGAATGCACATGTGAGTTTAGGCTTAACAGTGTCATTTTCTAGGGCCCACTAATTGGCACCACTGCCATTCTCCATTGGTAGAAATGTTTACCCTAATATTCTAGGAGGGGTATTCCAATGATCATAGGAGAGTAACACCAGGTTTCAATCCACATGTGAGTTTGGGGTTCTTAGTGCCATTTTCTAGGTCCCTACATGAGATTGGCATCACTGGAATGGTGTTTTAGAGGATCGCACCACTGCCATTCTCCACCGGTGAAACATAGAAGAATGCTCATGTGATTGGCACCACTGCCATTCTCTAGGTTCCAGCATGAGATTGGCACCATTGCCATTCTCCACTAGTGGCATTCTTTGCATGTCTTGTATGTGCAGTTATCATATTGAGTTGAATTTCCCCTAATCTATTGTAAAATTTCAAAGTTAAATTTACCCTTTTAGTGTAGCATGGAAATGGTGCCAAAGTACCTTTGATTGACATAAATCTTTTACTTAAAGCCTTCACATTTTGCCAATCTTTAGAATTTTTTGATACTTTTATTTTAGAATGATACTGGTACCAAATCTTACACATAAATCTTGATCAGGTGTTCCAAGTCTTTCACTTTATCACTAGAAATTTTTAATTTTCAAATTTTATTTATCTCAAGGGATATTGGCACTAGTGCCACTCTCAAGGACTTCTTATGAGGTCTTGGAGAATGGCACTGGTGCCATTCTCCATTTAAAATTTGAATTTCAATCTCTAAATTTGCCATTCAATCATGAAAATCAAAATTGAGATTGAAGTTTAACTTGAAAAGGTTTAGTTTGTCTAGACTGCCACCAGTGGAGAATGGCAGTGATGCCAATTTCATGCAAGCAACTACATAATGACACTGAGATCCTCAAACTCACATGTGGATTGGAATCGGGCACCATTCTCCTATGATCGCTGAATACGCCTCCTAGAATATTAGGGTAAAACACACTATTCAAAATTTTCGGACTTGTGTAAAGTCCAATTTGAGAAATGGACTAAAAAACAGTCCAAAAATTTTGAATATACTAGTAATGTTGTTTTTTGAACTAGATTTGCCAACTCAAAACAAAAGATTTAATGATTAAGTACTAAGAACATCAATGCATAACCAAATCTCTTACAAAGGTGGTCTACATAAACATCTTCATAACTTCACAAAAATCTCTTACAAAGTGGTCTACATAAACATCTTCATAACTTCTTGTGAATTGAGCTACTATCACCTAAGAACATCAATAGATGACCAATAATAGATGACCAATTCTCTTAGAAAGGTGGTGTAAATAAACACCTTTATGTATAAGTGGTGTGCACACACCTTTATGACCATTTCTTTTAGAAAGGTGGTGTACATAAAGACCTTAGAAAGGTAGTGTAGATAAATCCTTTTATGTGTAAGTAGTGTACATATACACCACACTTGGTATTAAAAAACACCCTTGACTATAAAAATACATTTGACATAAAGTTTAAAATACACCATTAAGTATAAAATGGCCCTCATAAACAATCTTTATACACAATAATGAGAGTAAAGAAATAAAAAAAGTAGTAAACTTTTTATTAGATATTCACTTTACATAGAAGTTCAAAACTTATGATTACAAAGCCGTTAGCCATCATGTTACTCAGTACCAATGTCCTCAATGCCAGGCCCTTGACTACGAGGGTCCTGACTAATAGGCTGCTCTAAGACTGGAGTCTGAGTAGCAAGGTCCTCAGTAGTTTGCTCTTCAGTTCCAAGCACCTGAGTAGTAGGCTGCTCTAGAGTCTCATGACCAAGTTCTTGGTAAGTAGGGACCTGACTACTAGGTTCCTGACTAGTAGGCTGCTCTGGAGTCTGTAAGGTCATGGTTGAAGAACCATCTATGCCTCCTGGTAACTCCTCCTGGTCATGCTTTGCCTCGTCCATACCTTCTTTGAGTAAGGCTTCCTTGCTTGATCCACTTGCCTATCCTTCACCCAAGATCGATCCACTTGCCTGTCCTTCACCCAAGATCAAGGGTGCCTTCCTCACTTTTAATTTTAAGGGAAGTGCTTCCACCTCTTTAGCCTTACCTTTTCCTGTGACGTGCTGTACTACTGTAACTTCTTGCTGCCGCGAGCCTTCCCATATGATGAGTGGAACCTCCTTGACTCTAGTTGACAATTGATCACCCTTATTCTTTGTGCGGATTTCTTCTTGCCGTAAGTCATCGGATGCAGAGCTTTCATCCTCATCATCACCTGAGCTAGAATCATCACCCTCAGACTCACTACCCTCTTCTTTGACATTTTCCTCTTCAAAGAAGGTAGTGCAACTGTAATATGTGTCAAAGAACTCAATTTGATGGGGGGTATCAATGACATTTACATTTCTACCTTGGCGTAGCAATTTCTCCGCAGCAAAACCCATTTGATACAATGCTACTTCCCACCCATCATTTAATAAATTCTTTGTCATCTCTAGTATCACATCAGGATCCATCGGCTTTCTGTCATCCACCATTGCTGCATCAAGCTTAACCTTATTGTCCTCAAAGTAATGAAGCTCGAGAGTCCTTAAAGGAATTTGGATTAGATTGCCACCACCCCTCGATAAGAAGCACATCAAGAAAGGCTGCAAGACTTGAATGGCAGTGCCTTCCAAGACAGTCATATGATTACGTAGGACTATACCATGGTATACTTTTGAAAGGAAATACCCAAATGCAGATGTCAAACTCACATATAAGGCATCCCTTTGTGATTCTGTCATGAACAGGACCAACGTTGATCTTTTCTTATCTGCCATAGGACCTTCTATGATAAACCGCACAAGTTCAACTATCCGTGACACTGCAAGGTCTTGCAATTCATCTATGAAAAATATGCATGGCTTCTCCCAAGCATGACCGCTCATTGTTATGAAATGCTCTGTATCAATGCCATTGATGTGTGCAAATTTTGTATCATTCTCTGATAGCAGGATATCATAAGAGAAGCTGAATGGAGAACCATCATCTAAACCACCAATTGCTCTACCTTGGGTAGTGGACTGCAAGGCCTTTTTCTTGATGTCCATATATTCTGTCTCAACAACCTTTGGCATTTTAGCTCTTAGATCCTTTGTTGGTGTGGCATCTGCATCCATTGAAGCCAACCACTTTCTAGCCCATGTCTTATCAAGGAGTTGACCTAGGCTAAGTGCTTTCTTCTTATCCACATCAATTGACTTGCCAGCTAACTCATCATCAGATTTCAATAAAAATAATAGTGCCGAGAGAGCAGCCTCACTTTGAATCATTCGGGTGACCACTTCATCTAAGTTGCTATGCTTGCTCTTCTTTCCAAAGAAGCAGTCACCACTTAGGATCTTCTTGCATACTTCTTATGTTATTGCATCTGGAACAAACCTTAAAGCTCTCCACCAAACAATAGACATCGGTTTCTTTATTTCTTTCCTCTGAGTTGCAATGTGCTTTGGTGCCTTAAAGGATATCTTCCCTATTTCATATGCTTGGCAAACATCCACGATGCTCTGAAACACTGAGTCCTCACGGAAGACAATGCAAGTAACATCCCTGTATCTTGCAACGGCGGTGTTTAAATCCTTTGCCTCAACCTCATTACCTGGTATGCCTTGCGTATTGCTTACAACACCTTTCAAGCATCTATAGAACCGAGGCCTCTTTGCCATGTACTCAGATGTAGGTCTCCTGCCCTTCACTGTTTGTGGCTTTCCACAGCCCATCCATAACTCCCTTGCCTTTATCAAGATCTCAGAAAGAGAAGAGCTTTTTTTCAACCTAAATGGAGCGGAATTCAGCCTTTCTGATTCTAGAATGTACTTGGAGTCATCGTTAAATATGCATATATGACAAATGACCCGTTGAAACTTTTCCATCCACTCAATCTGTGGCAAGTTTCCTTTTCTTCCCTCATCAAGGGCGATCCTGCAAGCTTCACAAAAGTGTTGCCCATCAATGGGCTCAAACCTGCATCTTTCCAAGAATCTATTCTTTGCCAGCATGTATCTCTTCTCGATGTCACTCCCATATCGGCTTTGGTACAAAGCCTCTCCATGAACAAAGTCACTCCTTCTAAAGTTCTCAAAAGCATCAAGAAAGTCCACGCGCTTTTGAAATGTGAGATCAGGCAATGTAGGATCATCTTCTTGAAGTCTCTTAAACGCCATAGGACGAAGAGTGATATTAGTGGTAACTGGAGTTCTTGTTTTCCTCGTATCTTCATACAATTTGCGTGCAAATATCTTATCGAGCTTTCTTTGATTTGTGAACAATGAAGCTCGATCAATAAGCATTGTGGCCACGCTGAATTGTGAAAATCCCCAAATGTATCCCTCATCCTCTAGAGGATGTAAGTCTGCCACACTTATAGAAAAGTCTTCGAGACTTGTATCTTCTTCTTGTGGATCCTCCTCTTCATTGCTATCCAATTTTTCGCGTGGTTTTAAATAGCCTGCACTCGAACGATCTACACGTGGAGTAGGAGTTATTTTTGCTCTCTTTCTGGGAATAGCTATAGAACTTGAATCTACTCCACGATCACTCCTTCTTGTTCCTGTAGTTGCAACAGTCGATGGTGTAGGTACAGTTGGAGATACTATAGTTACACTTGCCGGAGTTATCGGAGTTACTGCCATAGATATTGACGGTACTTGAGGGTTGTATGTTATAGATGGCGTACTTACTGCTGCTGAAGGTACAACACCACCACTTGGAAATGCATCCCACATTTTCTTCAATGCTTCTAAGGCACTAAGTAATTCTTGGGATCCCTCAATTGAATCTGGTAACGGCTTCAAGAAGTGCTTCGGAGTAACTCATAACTTGTAAACCACCTTGTCATTCTTTCCTTTGCACACAACTTCTATCAAATTGTTTTCTTTAATGTTGATGTTTGAGACCATGCCACCATTTCTTACTGCCTCTGTAGAATATTTCGCGCTTGATATATTCTCTACAGTGATCACCAAAAAATACTTTGATTTGCGCTCCATAAAATACCAAGCATGTTCAAGGTATTTGAAAGACACCTTGGAACCAAAACTGGAAGCCATGGAAGCCATAGTTTTCTGAAAAACAATCAAAAATAAAAAATGAGAATTACAATGATTTTCAAACTCAAAATATTAAATAAAATTTTAATTAAATATTATTTTAAGTTTTATTTATTTTTAATTTTTAAAATAAAATATTTTTTTCCTTTTTTAATTAGTTTATTTTTATATTTAAAATTTAATTTAATTTTTTAATTTTTTTAAGTTTTATTTATTTTAACTTTTTTAATTTTGAGGGGACAGGGCGCGGGGAGGGAAAGGGGCGAGGGAGGGGGAAGGCGCGGGGAAGGGAGAGTGAGAGGGAACAGGGCGATGGTGGCGGAGGGGGCCCCTGTTGCATGCGCAACAGGTGGGGGTCCCCCTCCCCTCCCCTCCCCGCCCCGGTCCCCCACCTATTGCGTGTGTAACAGGTGGGGATCCCCCTCCCCTCCCCACCCCCGCCCCCTCCCCTCGCCCCCCTGTCGCTCCCCCTCCCCCCACCCCCTTCCCCTCCCCCTTGCCCCCCCCGCCCCGCCCCCTTCCCCTCCCCACGCCCGCACCCTTCCCCTCCCCCTTGTGCAACAGGTGAGGGGGGCATCGCCCCCCTCCCCCTCCCCGCCCCCATCCCCTCCCCCTTGCCCCCCCCGCCCCCTCCCCCTTCCCCTCGTCCTTCCCCCCCCACCCCGCCCCCTTCCCCCCCTCCCCGTCTGCTCTTCCCTCCCTCCCCGTCGAGCCCCCCTCCCCCGCGCCCGCCCCTTCCCCTTCCCCTCCCCCGCCGACCGCCCCCTTCCCCTCCCCTTTCCCCCCCCTCCCCGTCGAGCCCCCTCCCCCGCGCCCGCCCCCTTCCCCTCCCCCTTCCCCCCCCTCCCCGTCGAGCCCCCTCCCCCGTGCCCGCCCCCTTCCCCTCCCCCTTCCCCCCCGTCCCCGTCGAAGCCGACGGGGACGGGGGGGAAGGGGGAGGGGAAGGGGGCGGGTGCGGGGGAGGGGAAGGGGGCGGGGCGGGCGGGGCGAGCAAGGGGACGGGGCTGGCGGGGGGCAAGGGGGAGGGGGAGGGGACGGGGAGGGGGCGGGGGCGGGGAGGGGGAGGGGGGCGATGCCCCCCTCCCCCTCCCCGCCCGGATCCCCCACCTGTTGCACACGCAACAGGTGAGGGGGGCGATGCCCCCCTCCCCCTCCCTGCCCCCGCCCCCGCCCCCTCCCCTCGCCCCCCTTTCCCTCCTCCCCCCGTCCCCTTCCCCTCCCCCTTGCCCCCCCGCCCCCTTCCCCTCCCCCTTCCCCTCCCCCTTCCCGCCCCCTTCCCTTCCCCCTCCCCGTCGAACCCCCCTCCCCCGCGCCCACCCTGCCCCCTTCCCCGCCTACCCTGCCCCCTTCCCCTCCCCACGCCCGCCCCCTTCCCTTCCCCCTTGCCCCCCGCCCCGCCCCCTCCCCCACGCCCGCCCCCTTACCCTGCCCCTTCCCCCCCTCCCCGTCGAGCGAAGGGGGCAAGGGGGCAGGGGAAGGGGGTGGGCGTGGGGGAGGGGGCGGGCGGGCGGGGGGGGGCGGGGCGGGTGGAGGGAAGGGGGCAGGGCAAGGGGGAGGGGAAGGCAGCGGGGCGGGGTGGGGGGGCAAGGGGGCGGGGCGGGCGGAGGGAAGGGGGCGGGGCAAGGGGGAGGGAAAGGCAGCGGGACGGGGGAGGGAAAGGGGTGGGGGGGTGGCAAGGGGGAGGGGGGGAGGGGGGGGGGGAAGGGATGAACGGCGGGAGGGAGGGGCGTGCGAGGAGGCGGAGGGAGAGGAAGGGAGGGGGAAGGGCCCGTGGGGAGGGAGAGGAGGGGAAGCGGAAGGGAAGGCAGGGAGGAGAGGGGAAGGGGGAAGGGAAGGGAGGGGAGAAGCGAGAGGAGAGGGGAAGGGAGGGGGAGGGGAGGGCAAGGGAGGGGAGAGAGAAAGCTGGAGAAGAGGAAGGGAGGGAGTACCTGAGTGGAGAGGTGGTGGAGCTCCAGGAAAGTTGTGAGAGAGAATAAGAGAGTTGTGAGACAGAATGAGGAGAAGTAGAGTTTTATAGGAAATGGATAGCTTTTAGGTCAAGTCAGCTTTTTTTAGTTTTTAAGGTTTTTTTAGTTCTTTTAGGTTCACTATAAGTAGAACATTCTTCATTCTCTCTTTCATTCAAAGATCATTCGTTTACACTCCATGCTTCTCTCCTCTCATCAACCTGTTGCAGGATTCTCAAAAATTTTCAAAATGTTGCAAGAGGTGAGTTCATTTCTAACCTATTGCATACGCAAGAACTTCTAAGAATCAAGTTTTTATAAATTTGAATTTTTTTTCAAATCCGATCCTTTTCTCAAAAACTTGTGTGTACGCAACAACTTAAAAAACCATTTTTGCATTAAATATTTTTTTCCACAAATTTTCCTCTTTACCTCAAACTCTCACAACCCCTCCCTACCTATTGCGTATGCAACAACTTCAAAACAAAATTTAATCATAAATCCCTCCAAAAAACTCCTTTTAAAAAAAAACAATCTATTAAAAATTTTTCTCTCAACCTCAAAACCACTCAAACCCTACCTATTGCGTACACAACAACTTCAAAACAAAATTTAATCATAAATCTCTCAAAAAAACTCATCAACAAAAAAAAACAATCTATTACAAATTTCTCTCTCAACCTCAAAGCCACTCAAACCTCCCTACCTATTGCGTACGCAACAACTTCAAAACAAAATTTAATCATAAATCTCTCCAAAAAACTCCTTTATAAAAAAAAACAATCTATTACACATTTCTCTCTCAACCTCAAAACCACTCAAACCTCCCTACCTATTGCGTACACAACAACTTCAAAACAAAATTTAATCATAAATCTCTCCAAAAAACTCTTCTCACGACACTTTATTATAAATTTCTCTATCAACCTCAAAACCACTCAAATGTCCCTACCTATTGCGTACGCAACAACTTTAAAATAAAATTTAATCATAAATCTTTCCAAAAAACTCTTCTCACTACACTTTATTAATATAAGAAATCCATTTATAATATTTTTACTCCATAATATAATAAATTTTTATTAACTAATGTTAAAATATAATTTTGCTAAAAATATATATTATTAATCTATAAATTAATATAAATATTATATAATTATTATATAAATAAATATATAAATACATTAATTTTAAAAAAAAACTTGAAAGGGAGGTCTCCTAGCATATGTTCTTTATATAATACTTACTCTTAAAACAATGAAGAATTAGTGAATATATTGCTATTCTATACATTACCTAAAAACTAATATAAATATAAATTAATTATTATATAAATTTAAATAAATATATAAATAATTAATATTATACATTAATAACATTTAAAATTATGTAGATTATATACTAATAATCTTTCAATTTTAAAAAGTAGTCAATAAAAGAATTAAATTAATTTAAAAATAAGAAAATATTAAAATTTACACACTTACTTTTAGCATGTATGCTTTTATTCCATGTGTATAATACTTGTTAGTTAGTCGAAGAATGAAAAATTAGATAATGTATTTGTAAGGTAGGTATTTAAAACCATAGAATCTAGAAGACTACAGTATCATTGCATCCATATCATTTTTTTTACTTTAGCAACCATCAGATATCCATGATTCCATGTGTATAATACTTGTTAGTTAGTCGAAGAATGCAAAATTAGATAATGTATTTGTAAGGTAGGTATTTAAAACCATAGAATCTAGAAGACTACAGTATCATTGCATCCATATCATTTTTTTACTTTAGCAACCACCAGATATCCATGGTATCCATGATATGGAATACATATTTCTTCGAATGTCCATGATATGGAATACATATTTCTTCGAATATTTCTTATCACATACTTTTTCATTTCTTCTTATACACCATGCAGCATGAATGTAAGAAAATATGAATCGGTGTGCTTTTAGCCTATGTACTTGTCCCTGTAGGATACTTTGACTAGGTAGGCTTGTAACTACTTAAAGTAAAGCCTTTGCAAAGGATCGTACCTTCTGATACACCATGCAGCATGAATATAAAAAAATATGAATCGGTATGCTTTTAGCCTATGTGCTTGTCCCTAATCAGTAGGATACTTTGACTAGGTAGACTTATACTTACTTAAAGTAAAGCCTTTGCAATGTATCGTACCTATAAACAAAACACTTTGGAAAGCATATAGCATATAGTCTATATATATCTAAACTAAATACTTTAGAATGCATATTTTATATAGTCTATATATCTTAAATCTTACACCCTAAATCTTAAATCCTAAAGTTCCCTAAATCTTAGGTTATACAATCTAAGCTCTTAAACTTATATAATAGTTATAATCCCTAAACCTTAAACCCTAACCCCTATAACTTAAATTCTAAAACCTAATTTTTAATTCTAAACCCTAGATTCTACACTCTAAGCTCATGATCTTATATACTAAACCCTAAAACCTAAATCATAAACCCTAAAACAATAATCATAAACCCTAAATGCTAAACCCTAAACCCTAGATTTTAAACCTTAAACCCTAGATTTTTAACCCTAAACCCTAAACCCTAAACCCTAAAAATATAATCATAAACACGAAACCCTAAACACTAAATCTTAAATCCTAAGCCCTAAATCCTTAACCCTAAATACTAAACCCTAAACCCTAACCCTAAAATACAATCAAAATTTTATGATTTTTTTCAATTTGTGCAATAGGTTTGATATATCCTCCAAACTGTTGCAAGTCGAATAGGTTAATGGTGCACTCAACCTACTATAAATATCAAGGAATTTTCTCGATTTGTGCAACAGGTTGGATATACCCCCAACCTGTTGCTTAAGCAACAGGTTGGGGGATGTTGCTTAAGCAACAGGTTGGGGGGTATATCCAACCTGTTGCACAAATCGAGAATTTTCTTGATTTGTGCAACAGATTGGATATACCCCCCAACCTGTTGCTCAAGCAACAGGTTGGGAGATATATCCAACAACAGGCCTCCAACCTGTTGCTTGGGGGATATATCCAACAACAGGCCTCCAGGTTGGGGGGTATATCCAACCTGTTGCACAAATCGAGAATTTTCTTGATTTGTGCAACAGATTGGATATACCCCCAACCTGTTGCTCAAGCAACAAGTTGGGAGATATATCCAACAACAGGCCTCCAACCTGTTGCTTGGGGGATATATCCAACTGTTGCTCAACCTTGCACAAATCAAGAAAATTTTTCAGTTGTAGGTTGGATATATTCCCCAATTGTATATCAAATTGTTGCACAAATAAGAAAAATTCTTGATTTGTGCAACAAGTTGGATATATCCCCCAACCTGTTGCTTGATATATCCAACCTGTTGCTCAAGCAAAAGGTTGGGGGATATATCCAACCTATTGCACAAATTAAAAAAATTCATTAAATTTTGGTTGTATTTTAGGGTTAAGGTTTAGGGTTTAAGATTTAAGATTTAGGGTTTAGGATTTAAGATTTAGGGTTTAGGATTTAGAGTTTAGGGTTTAAGGTTTAGGATTTATTGTTTAGGAGTTTAGGATTTAGGGTTTAGGAATTAAATGTTTAAAGTTTAGGATTTACGGTGGTTAAGATGTTTTGGTATTAGTTATTTAAAGTTTAGGATGTAGGGTTTAGGTTTAATGCCTTCTCTGCTAGTTTTTCACAATTAGACATCCATAATACTACGTCTCAACTACAAGTTCATAGTACTTGTAAATGGGGGTTAGCTTTCTTGAAATCAAGTTTGCCCAAGACAATTTCCTTCAATGTCATGGAAGACACAATGGAATATTATCAAAAGAAAAAGACTATAACACAAATGGGATCCAAATTGATAAGAAGCTATAGTAGTAATCAAGAGTATCATAGTGGCATGCTCACAGGTATTGAGGACATTATAGTAATAGATGTTGATGTAGAAAAGGTTTCTTGTATTGCAAGTGACTCAAATATACTCATTGGTATAGAAGACTTGTCTTGTGTTGCAAGTGACTCGAACAGGCTCACTGGTATAGAAGACTTGTCATGTGTTGCAAGTGACTCGAACAGGCTCACTGGTATAGAAGACTTGTCCTGTGTTGCAAGTGACTCGAACAGGCTCACTGGTATAGAAGACTTGTCTTGTGATGCAAGTGACTCAAACATGCTTATTGATATAAAAGACTTGTCTTGTGTTGAGAATAATAAGATGGGACCACAAAGAAAAATACACGCAAAGATCGATGGGATAAGTGATGCAAGATCGATGGGATAAGTGATGCAATAACAGGAATTGATGATATTAGTAACAATGATCATGATATTACCACTCGAATACAAGGCAAAAGGGGCAGAGAATCTGAGACCTGTCATGTTGTTCATAATATTTTTGCTAGCATGCCAGAGAATATAGATGGGAGAATCTTGAGTTACGAAGGAGAAACAGTCCAACCACAAAATTCAAGAGGCATTGGCAACAAATTGACATCAATGAACATGTCGACCAGATTGCCATTTCCAAGATATTATAAGGTATCACATAATTCTCAAGCCCACACAGCATTTGATTATAAAGATGAAGATTCAAGGGAAATAGATTCGAGGTTTGATGGTCTTACAACTAGAAAACGCAAGACACTATTTACAAAAAGAAAGTATGTGAGTGTGAAGAGGCGAAGAATCATGGCATCAATTCCAGAACCAAGAGACATGTAGAGTCATACAACTCCCTTCATGATAATTCTTTAACACTTTAATCTACAAACTCAGACTTGGCATAAGATTTACAAGTGGCCCGAAAAGTGGATGACCACAAATGGCCCCATATATGTTTTTTATAAACCCCATTTATAGTGTTTAAGATTATCATGTAATTCCATAAGAGAAAAGAGAGAGAGAGAGAGAGAGACACGCACACACACACACACACCTACGATTCCTTAATGCCCTTCTAAAAGGTGGACTGACTTGAGTAGCAAAGGAAACATAGAGGCAAATATGAGATGTAGGAGCTATTCAAGAGGTAGAGGGCCATAATAGTTAGACACTATACAAGTTTGTAGTGGAGAAGGTAGCCAGAGTCAACATGCAGTTCTTCTTTGGTCTATGAAACAATGCAAGACGAGATCTATTGGCCCATAGATTGTCAAAATGATTAGCTTTATGTCTAAGATTTATAATAAAAGTTTATAGTCACCAAATTCAAGATACAAGAAGGTGCTACCTAGTGTAAGTTAGGTCACCCATATCTTAGAAAAAGTTTGGAGGACAAAGCACATCTCCTTCATAGCCTTAAAAGAAAAGATCCCCATGTAGCCAAAAGGATTGCAATGGCCAACTCCTCCTTTTTAGAAAGTTTCAAAGATACAAATGAGGGGGAAGTATTGGAAAAGGAATATACATCAGGGAGGTATCACAAAGAGTAGCTAAAAGGAGATGATACATGCTACTCCTAAATTATTAAAGACTATGCTCTCTAAAAATCTCTCTATAATAAAAAACTTGAATTTCAAGGATTGAGCAAAGAATTTCCAAGTTTATTTGCCA
Source organism: Dipteris shenzhenensis (assembly GCF_047967505.1). Classification (NCBI taxonomy): domain Eukaryota; kingdom Viridiplantae; phylum Streptophyta; class Polypodiopsida; order Gleicheniales; family Dipteridaceae; genus Dipteris; species Dipteris shenzhenensis. The sequence continues at coordinate 2,764,712 of NC_141620.1, read as the reverse complement.
CTAGCTATCAGAGTGATTGTAATCAAGCATGGATGTCAAGGTGGAAGCCAAGCTAGTATATAATGCTATTGATGGCTTGGTCCAATATAAACGGTTTAGCACGCTGAGGTGAAGAACTTCGTTGAAGATAGCTTATATGCAAAACTCAGAGTAGGTGCCCCCTATAGATGATCCAAGGAACAGAAGTGGAAGATCTACATCCACTATAAGAGGTTCAATGTTACCACCAAGAGGGACCATTTCCTCTCACCCATTCCAAAACACCATTCTTGAGAAATTCAATGTGTAGACATTCTATGATGGCTATGTTATCCTCTATTAAATAAGGATTCTTAATGAAGATGACATTTACAACTCCCTAGGGCACTTTTTCTTTCAAAGTAACGTCATTCGTCCTCATGAAATCTTTGGCAACATTTCAAAGATTCATGTATATGGTATTCACCCGCTACCTTGGTAAATCCTTTGAAGCTTTTCTTAATGAAAAACTACCCATGGTCCTAACAAGTGATGGTTCTATGAAGTTGAAAGATTAAAAATCACATTCTGATGTGATCATCGTCCCCAATGACAGTAACAAGCAAAGACTTGTTTGTATCATGTCAAGTATTTTGTGAGTCCCCATGCCACGATCCACATGTGTCTTCATATCTTATGTCCCTTTGAACCAATAAGTGGGAGGGGGAAGACCCACTGACAATCTCTTTGTAAGTATTGATTGCTTGTGAATCCACCATCCCCGGCTAGTAGGGGTTCTTGGGAGTGTTATTTCATCTGCCACCACATGTGGTGGGGGCATTACTAGGCCTAGGACTCTTAGGGGACTCTTATGTGCTCTTTCCTCTATGGGTCTAGCATTTCAAGGGGTTGATCGCTTCTATCATAAAGTTTACCCCTTGCCCACCACTAAGGCTAGGAAATAACTCAACCTTAAGATCTTGAACTGTTAACCATAGATCCCCTATGAGCATCTTCCTATAGCATGAAAGGTCATGGCCTGCCTGATGGAATACACACATAAAATACTTATAAGTACTAAATATAGAAATCTCTATAGCTCATCTCAACATGTATGTGCATGTGCATGCATGCGCATAGGCTTTTTTCAAAAGAAAAATTATTTGTTTACACACACACACACACACACACACACATTCATACATGCATACATACATACATACATGTACGTACATACGTACATGCATACATACGTACCTACACACACACACACACACGTACGTATGTACGTACATATATATATATATGAAATTTCACGAACTAAGCTTTAAGGCAAGCTAGAAAGGCAGGGTCTTGGGTGATTTCCCTTTTCTTTTCCCTTTGAGCCTCTGGACCTTAAACCTTTGAACCGGAGCCATCCTTGAACCTTTGAGGAGAACTGTCAAAAAAAACAACGAAACATAATTGTTTCTTTGTTGAGGGATGAGGCACAATAATCAGAGATAATATTGAGCTTGTTTCTCTAAGTCATGCGCTCTTTCTGTTAGCCAACAGGTTTATAACAAATATCTTGTGAAGAAATATGGACCAGAGAGATAAATGGCATCAATCAGAAGAGAGAACGCAATCATGGCTCCTTCTGAGAAACATAGTCACATCTAATAAGGTAGCCAATGAGAGAGAGAAAGAAAGGCTTGACTAGCCCAATAGAGAGTAGAGATGGCTAATGTGCAACTAACTCCAAGGCACTAGTGCCCTTGAAAGACAAAACATCAAACTAACGTGATGGTAGAAATGACCAAACTAAGGCCAAAACTCCTTCTAGTGACCAATATCGGGGCTAAACAAGGGAGTACACAAAGCTTCTCTAGCAATCATATGGACAACAAATGAGTTTCCATACTGTTGGCAAGCCAAATAGTCTAATGAAGAAACCAACTATCAAATGAATACTTGATGCCTTTGAGAAATAGAGGAATCCACCGTGACTTACAGTGCCTCTCCTTCTAATCACAAGACTAACAATGCCTCTCCTTCTTAGCGATAGAGCTCCTCGAAATAGTCACAATTGGTAATGTCACTTCAAAACACTATAGCCAAACGACTTCTAGCTTCCCAAGAGAAGCCTTCAACCCGCAGTAGCGGAGACGAACCAGAAACACCTCTTGGCAACCAACAGAGTTGTGAAATAAAGTGGAATTGCAGATACAATATTCTTATAGAGAAGAAATAGACACCCAAATTTTCCTAGCAACCTTCGACCTCCTTTGATAGAAGCCTTCACAATAGCCTTCTAAGAGACTTTTGGCAATCAAGTTGACTCTTCAAATATACTTTAGGAGGAAATAAAAAACACCTTCTTCAGGCTACTACAAGATACAGCAATTTCATAGGCAAGAGTAGTGAACCGGAAAAGAGCTATTATGGCTCTAATACCATGTTACAAATTAGGATCAAGAAGCTCAAGAGGAAAAAGATGGTGGAAACTCTCACAAGAGATGAAGCTAAAAATGAAAACATGGGAGGGAGAGAGAGAGAGAGAGACAGACAGACAGACAGACAGACAGACAGACAGATAGAGACAGAGACAGAGACACACACACATAGAGAGAGAGAGAGAGAGAGAGAGAGATGAAAACATGGGAGGGAGGGAGAGGGGGAGAGAGAGCGAGAGAGAGAGAGAGAGAGAGAGAGAGAGAGAGATGAAAACATGGGAGGGTGTGTGTGTGTGTGTGTGTGTGTGTGTGTGTAAAAAATAAAAACCTATAAACAACATGGCACACGATGCTCAGATAAAGGTGGAAAAAACTCTTCTTAACATTGATATATGGATTCTTATGAGTACAACTGGTAAAAAAGTGTCGAATCCATCTGGTAGTCTAGGCTCCGAGGTTGGGGTCCACTTACCTGCCACCATCCAAGAGAAACTAAGTGTGAGAACAATATAGCTTCTAATGGGTAGACAGGTAATGCATGTGTGCCCCAGCTTGTTATCGCTTTTACCAAAGACCCATACAACCATCCAGATTCAAAATATCAAACTTAAATTGTACAATACACAAACTTATACATATAATAACAAGGGGTGCATAGAAAAAGTGTGCTTACAATTTTTTTTAAATGACCAAATAGACTTTGAGTTTAGAAAAAACTTGAAAAATATCATTAGCTACAAAACTGGTACAAAAAGAGTCCCATAACTAGATTTAAAAAGGAAGAAAAAATATTTATTTTGAAAATACACAACCTAAGAGCAAATTATTTCTGGTATGCATTAAAAGCTTTTTGGAGAGGAACCATGTACTCAACCTAAGAGCGCAAAGTAACTAACTAGCACTTTTTTATGCTACATGATTAATAAGTGGAGCGCAATAAAAGGTTAAGGGATAAATGGGAAACTTAATTTTTAACTCGTTACTAGAAGAATTAGATATATAGAGGGAAGAAGAAAAAAAGAGGAGGGGGAAAAGAAAAAAAAGGGGGGAGTTATATTTACTTTGGAGAAAATATATAAATAGAGAGAGGGAGGTTTTTTTATATAATATTATCGAAAGAGAATATATATATACATAGAAGGGGGGGGGAAAGTGGGGGGCAATATTTTATTAGAGAGGAGATTTATATACTATTAGAGAGGGGGTCTAGCAAGGGGGAGAGAAAAAAAGGATTGGAGAGGGGGAGGAAGTTGTATTTACTTTGGAGAGGGGGTCTAGAGAGAAAAAACCTCTAAATAGATAGAAGGGGTCTATATAATTTAGAGAGGGGGTTGGGGAAAGGATATACGTATACCTAGAAGGGGGGCGGGGGTTGGGGAGGTTATAATACCTTAGAGAGGGTCTAGAAAAGGGGAGGAGAGAAAGAGAATATAAGCAAGGGGGGGTTTTTAATTAAATACTAGTGTCTATATAACCAAATAAAGGAAAAGAAACACATCGTGGCCGCGTGTCAAAACGGACTTACCTGAGAGTCCATCACACTAGCCAATGTATTATGGTCCATGCGCAGAGATCAGCCAACTCAGCCCACAATTTAGGCGCGGCAGATAGAGGTCCTTTCATGTGGTGTAGCAAGCGGCGCAATGGGACAGAGGCAATCTTCCTGGAGGAAAGAGCCTAGTACCATAGTAGAGCATGGAGGCTGCAGTACGGGGGTTAAGAAGACTGGACTCTAGAGGTCTACAGGACAGTCGAGTAGGATGTGCATAGTGTGCGGGGCTATCAGAAGTACACCGAGCAAGGCTAAGGGCTTATGCAAGTACTCAGAGTATCAAATAGATAGAGTAGTGGAGACTCTGGAGAGAGTGGAGGTAGAGCCTCCTTTATATAGGTAGCCTAGCTAGGGTAGTCATTGTACATAGCTAGATTAGGGAGTGAATATTTTTTGGGGGGTGGGTTAAAGGCATGAAAATGCGTGATTCACTAAATGTGAGAATGCACGCCGTTTAGCACATGCGGGAAGGGGGGATATACCATAGGCTTTAAAAAGATGAGATATAGACTATAGGCTATTCTATGGTAGGAGAGACCATAGGCTTAGCAAAATTAGAAGGGTAATTTAGAAGGGAAAAAAATAGGAAAATAGAAGGGGAAAACAATTTTAAAAAAGATAAATTAAATAAAAAAGAGAGAATTTTTGTTTGTTTTTTTTTAAATTTTATTAAAAGGGGGAGATAAGCAAGAAAAAAAGCCATACCTAATATATAGTGAAAAATACAAATAAAGTAATATGGAATTATATAAAATTAGAAAAACAATAATAATAAAAGATAGGAAGAGGAGGGACGAGGAGGGACGCAGAGGGGGGGGGAGGGGGGGTAAAACAAGAATGGGGGGTTAGTAAGTGTGTGTATATATGTGTGTGTGTGTGTGTGTATAAGTGTGTGTGAGAGAGAGAGAGAGAGAATAACAAAAGGGGGGGGGAAAAGGAAGTGTGTGTGTGTGTGTGTGCATGTGTGTGTGTGTGTGTGTGTGTGTGTGTGTGGTAAGAAATATAGGATGTGTGTGTGTGTGGTAAGAGATATAGGATGTGTGTGTGTGTGTGTGTGTGTGTGTGTGTGTGTGTGAGAGAGAGAGAGAGAGAGAGAGAGAGGGAGAGCTACATGAGAATCAACATACCTCAGTGTTCCAGACAGTGCTCATGCCTGTGAGGGCAAAAAGCATGAACTTTGTGGTGTGAAGGCCCCTGATCCAATGCTATACTTGCCAAGGTCCACACAGGGCAAGTGAATGCCCGTATAAGGACTCAACGAACCCCCTGTGTCATGCTTTAAATGCCAAGGGCTGCACTTTCTAAAGGATTGCCCGTATAGGGATCTTACCTCGGAGGTTCCACCCACAATTGGCCCCACGCCCTTGTGCGCTGGGTGCGGAGTGGTGGAGCATTTATTCAAGGATTGCCTATGCATTACTATCTTGTTTACTCCAAAGTGCCTAGTAGTGAGGCAAGAGTGATGTTACTTGATGGGATGGAGTCTCCAACACTCTTGGGGTACACACAATTTGTCAAATTTGTAAAGTAGGATAGGTTGACTATGTAATCTGAAAGTCTCTCTGAAATCTCTAGTTGGCCAACCAATACGAAAAATCCTTGTCGTGGGGTATAGCTACTCAAAAAAATGTGGGATCTAAGGACGAAAAAAGGAAAACATTAATGTATAGGAGACCTGGATCGGTAGCTTGCCTACTTGTTCTAACAACTACGTTTATACTTGATGAGATGAAACTGCTATATATATGTAGCGCATTTGACATGCCTTCAATTCCCAATGGAACTTTGAGTTTTCAATTATTGGAAGGGTTGATGACCAATGTGAACAATGTTTTTTGTGACCCAAGAGTGTCCACAATGCTTGAGGGCTTGGAGCAAGGCATACAATACTTTATAGTGAATTAGACTTAGAGCATCATATTATTCAATTAATGTTTCTATATTGCAAATTTAAATATTATTTTGAAGTGTCATCTTAACTATTGTAAAGATTTCTTTACAATCAATTATGATGAAGAGGGTTACCAACATCTTCTTAATCATGTCATTTCTCAATTAAGATTAAAGACCCATTGGGTGCTTTTGGACACTTGCATTTGGATACACCTCATTTTGCACATTTGGACCACATACACGTAATATTCTAAGAGTTATTTTATAGGTCCTAAACACACAAATAATTTGCATGTCTTCACTTCCCACTGCTTTTAATCTAATGACTTGTTGCTGTTCTTCAAACTCAAAATATCTAATGCTTGTCTTGTCTTTTTTTTTTGGTTGTCTGAGTACATCTCTTCTCTATTAGAAGAAATATGTGATGCACTCCTCTATTAGGGCAATCCTTGTTATCTTGCACTACCTTGCATTGTGGGCACTAGATTGACATATAACTCATTACCAAATAGGCACCCATGATGACTTTTAATCGTTGATTTGTATGAGTATTCACGCTCGTTAAAAAATTTAACGTAAGATTAAAGGTTCATGTTGATCAAAGCAATTCAAAAAATTTAAGATAAGGTGTGATCACGTCGAGTAAGGTGATGGAACACGCATTCCAAAACCTTCGTTGCTAGAAACTTCCTGAATGCCTATATATAGGGATATGGCCAAGTTTGCACTCCTTCAAGTTGCCTTCCTCTCTCTCTCTCTCTCTCTCTCTTCCCTTCAACCTCTCACCAAGCGTCATCTTCTGCCTCTCATGAATTAGATGCAAGCCTAATCAAGCCTAAAAACAATGCAAACTAATCTAGGTGACTACTCTCTCGCCTTCCTCTCCATCCAAACACGCTATGGGAATTTTGTATGTAAAATTAGATTCAATCTACAATTGGTTCCATGTGGAAATAGTGTTTAGTTTGCAAGTTATGAATTTTGGAAATCAAAGGAGCCAAATAATAGGGCAAATAGGAGAGTGAAACACGGTTAGTTAGTAGCACCATCCATCAAAGAAAAGCCCAAGTGTGTCTAAAACCGAGGAAAAACCACTAGGTTTATTACCAGATATGAAAATTAATTACCCAAGTTGATTTGCTTTTCTATCTCAATGATTAAGTTAAGCCAAGGTCCCAAACCTCAAATGGTGAGGGCCCATTGCCTCACCTTTTGGGATACTAGAACCACATATCATGTGGGGGAAGGGCGACATGTTTCTAATTCAAATTTCATAAAGACTAGAAGCAAGCCCCTCCCACCAATTATTGGTTTTGTAAATGAAACAAAGGATTGTTAATGCTATAATCGAAAGACCTCGATCTAACACACAAATTGATTATTTATATAAACTACGTTATTCAAAGAAATTTAACTAAATCGGATTGCGTTACTCTTACCCATACTTCATGAGGTTGTGATGATATCTACTGAGCAGGCATCGAGGGGAATAAGGTCGTCACTGTTGAGATCGAACATGCAAGACCAGAAAAGGTTGGAACAAAATCTAAATTCTAATAGGAGTTACACATTGCAAGGGAACGAGAGGAACTGGTGAAGAGGCAGGCAGAGCAAAAGACTACGAAAAAGCTTAGCCATTCATTTTTTAATTGGATTCTCGCCAGATAGTTTCATGAGATGCCGACGAACCTTTTCATTCCTCTTGCCTTGCGTAAAGAAGGATAATTATGAGATCTACAATGAGGACTATGAACTTGCCAATAGCCTGTCTGCATTACTAAAACCAAAAGCAAACACCATGAACCTCACAAGCATAGCGCAAAAAACCCACCCTGACCTCGAAAAGATGACAAAGACGAGTAATTGCTGATTGTCACCTGGAGGAGACCCAGTGGTCAGTAGACTAAAACAGAATTTGCAGACGCAAACTCCAAAAGAACTTTAACAAACACCAAAGTCTTGATTCAAAATAAATTTTGCAAGCTTTTGTGAGGGCAAGACTACAAAGTCTTTCTCCGAACGAGCAAGCCGTTGGCGTACCATAGAATATTAAATTTCTAAGCTATGAAATCACAGTGACAGAAGATACAGGAATAAGGTAGAATGTGAAAGGAACGCCATTACCAAGCAGTCTTCTTCAAAATGTTCAATAACCCAACCCAATAAGTTGCCTTTTGTGTTCGAAATCTTCCTCACTTGTGCCATGAATGAGAAATTCCTCGATGTAGTAAGGCACTTGAAAAAAGAACATTGGCGCAATAGAGAAATAAAGCGTTCGTTACAAATCTCCTCTGTTGTCTTTCCAAAAGACTATTGACAAAATGTGATTAATGTAGCCGTGGATAAAAAGTATTGGAATCCTCTAAAATACGATTCCCTTCTAGCCTCTACTTCTCATTATCGTGTGCAAGCATCTCAAAAAACCTTGAAATATGACATCGAACCTCTGCTCCTCAATAGGAATTGGGTTTAAAAGCCCCTTGAGTACATGTTCAGAATGCAGTAGCAAAATATCAATCAAAGTTAGATTTACAAAGTCACCTTGTAAATATAAAAGAGCCGAATGCTTCTGCATTAGCAGAGCCTTATAACTACTGAATATGCTTTCTCATGTCATGACCATTTTGAAGCCAGCAAGCTATAAAGCTTGTTTGTCAAAATAAACAAGCGGATTCTGCTTGAGTTTGTCTGCTTCTCTGCCAAAATGAAAAGTTTAAAAGCAGAAACCATGTCACACCATTCAGCAAAAGGAAGCAAAGCGTGCACACTATTACACCACTTCTATAGTAAAAAAAGTCGCTATGACTGACAACTTCTTAGGTTACCTATTTAGATCATTAATATCATCAAGCCTCAAGGACCGACTTGCTGGTATTCTGTTCTTTGCAGATCCGTACTTAACAGTGTTTACCTTGCTGTGCATCAGAAAAAGTCGAATAAGAAGACCAGTTACTTTATAAGATACACGCCAAAGGGATAACAAGATCAAGTACGAAGGATGTCAATTTACACTGCAGAACCTCCCCATCTTTGAGCACCTCAAGATAAACATCCTTATCACAAATACAGGGCCTTAATGCTTACGGTAAAATTTCATCATCTTTAAACACATTTAGCTCAACATCAGCCACTCCAGTCGGCATGCTTCGCTGGGAAACCTGCTGACACAAACTAATCCACATAAGAACCAAGATCCTTAGACAAACCAATAAGCTCAAGGATACTAGGATTTGGATATCTGAAGAGCTCACTCCGACCCAACTCAAACAAAGGACAAATAAACTTATCAAAGTGAAAGAAGCAAGGAAAGAAGGTAAATAAGTGGGCGGTTTATCGAGTCGGGCAAGCACTCATTAGAGATTTCAAACCTAAACCCAAAGACTCTCAGTCTTAAACTGATGTTATTCAGACCACCCTTAATATAGTACTTGAATGTAGTTATGCTACAATAATTTGGAGCTGAGCTGCTATACTCCCCCATAGACCCGTGAGGTCTCTTGTGTTGATGATGTTGATGATTTTGGTGTGCTATTTGTCCCATAGACTCGTGAGGTCTCCTGTGGACGTTTTCTTTCTCTGCTGCAGCGGTATCAAGCTTGCAAGGAGGAGAAGTGGGCAGTAGTACAAGATGGACGACTTCTTACAGGCCCCCGTCGAGCATCAACCCCCCCTCCCACATAGGGAGACGGGGTCTATGAGACTCAATTCTCTGAGACCCTATAATGCACCATTTGGAACTGTAATGGTACCTTATGGTTAGAACCAGGGAACTTCTCGAAATCCTATATAGGTTGCGACATAGTCTTTTACACTTCTAGGTGTAGCAGGCTATACCATGGCTAGCATTGTCCTCCTCTATGGTCTTTCAGCAGGAGGTGACCAGAGATGCTGGTATGCACGCACAGAGAGATGGTTCAAGCGACTGGGGCTTCACATGGATAGACTCCCTCCCTTCCAATACAGTATGGATGCTTCATTTCTCCCCTCCTGTCACACAAGGTCAACCAGATCATCCGTAAGGATCTCTTACTGCTACACACATTCCGGACCTAGCTGGGACCAAGCAAGCTTCCAGTGAAGCTCAACTTCTACAGGGATCACTGCCTGCATATCACAAAGGAGGGTTTCATTGACCCACTAGGATACACGTAGATCCCATTGAGTATCTCTATTGGGCAATTTTGGGTCTCTTCACATAGACTCCGTATCGAGAGCGGTAGAGCAGTTTACTATGAGATCAGAGGGCGTTTCTACTGCCTCTTCAGAGATAGCTCTAGGATTTTATCCCGATTACTCTCCTATCCAAACCAGAGATGCTTGGCGGCTTTTGTTTATGAGGCAATCAAGCACCGCGAGAGGCTACTTCGATCACGCAGACAAGAGCAGACTTCTTCCTTGGCAGATCCCTTTCACAGTGCTATCACGAAGTTCTTCCTGCCAGATCACATGGACCCCCACGAGACAAGGCCTCGACATGATCATGACCCAGAGCCAGTGACTTGATAGCTTAGACATAGGGTTGACGCACAGATTACACTTGGTCCCTGTTCAGAATCAGAGCCCGGCCGACAGCGGTTACTGTAGCCCCTGTTAGGCGCAGAGCTATGACCAGGAGACGTCACAAGGCCGCACCCGTGAGCGGGCGAGAGCACTCTATCGTTGCTTTCATGCCTCCATTGCCTCATCCACCCTGATGTCTTGACGATGATGATGACGGCATTGATATGTAGTCGACCACTGACATGACTATGTTGTACTTAGTTCTTAGTACTACCATTTGGCATTTTTGCATTCTGCATTGGTGTAGAAGCTCGTTTAGTAGCTCCATCCTCACACCTCATTTGTACCAAGATTTCACAATGTCATAGACCCATCGGTTACTGTAGCCCCCAGAGGACGGTAATATATTCTTCTTCTTCTTCTTCTCTACACGCACGTGCTGCTAGTTTCAAGTCCACCTTGCTCAGCTACGAATGTACATTTTCCTGAATGAAATATCTCTCCCCCCCCCCTCTCTCCCCAAAAAAATGTGTTTCTTATAATACAATGAAAACTGGAAATCACCCAAAAAAAAGTGGGTGTATCTATATCTATATCTATATCCATCCACCCATCCACACACACACACACACATTCCCTATAACCCTCCCCCCCCCCAAAAAAAACATCTAATACTTGTTATCAAGCTAGCTCAAATGGTGTCATAGTACAATGTAACATGCGGGGACTAGTTGTGCGGAAAATCGATGGACATACAAGGAAAAACTCAAGCATGAGATACACCAAATATCTTCTCAACTATAGTACACTGCTTTATTCATACCGATGGCATAAATGCCTAACTATTGTTGTACATGGGTGCCAAATCGGCATACAAAAGTGAGCTGAACCACTCCCCTAACTGCGACATGAGGGAGATGGAGCTACGCGCCTGATCCATAACACCAACACCTCAATCATATGCTGGCTGAGAGGCACTATTGGAGGCTTGGAGCTGGATGCTGAAATGAGGGGCAAATCCCTCCTTATATAGGGCTGGAAGGGCCTGCTTTGGCTGACCCAACCAGCCCTAACTGCCATCGGCTGGTTGGCTGGGCTGGTCAAGCTGTTTACTCAGTCCTAGGGGCCGACCTGGAGGGGGTTGAGGTTGCCTATGAAAGATGCCTCCCCCAGCCCACTTTTGATGCTTGTTGTTGCCCTTTGGAGGCCCCAAAAGCTGCCATATAAGCTACATCGGGAGCTGCGATTGGCAAACAAGGCAACCAGTTGTCACTGCAACCTCGGCTTGACCGTGGTGCATGTGACATTCCCCTCTTTTGAACTTGTTGTTACGTGGATACCTCACAATGCTTTGCCCTGGCGACCCGAGCTGCTCCACAGTGGCTTGTGCATTTGGGAACTAGGAATGGACTCATGTAGCTCGTGCCTGACTCGTTTCTTGATTAGGGTTCACAAGGGGTCATGGCATATGACAAATGGGTCAGACTAAGTCTCACAATGCTCCCTAGTGCAAGGGTGCATGTGACATTCCCTCTTGCTTAACTTCTGAATGATGATAGCTGCTGAGGGATTGAGTGAATGTGCCAAGTGAATGTGATCGTGATGACCACCAACTGCTACTCAAAAACTTGACTGTCCTCCCAAAGTCTTGTGGGTAATAACACTCTGGCACTGGGATTCATCTAGTATCACTCCAAGAGGCTGAGGAACGAATGCTCTGCTATGATCACACGGCGGCTCAATAAATCTCTCGAGAACCAGTATTGCCGCGAAGACTGGAAGCCGAACTACTAAGGCTAGTCATCCCACAACGCTACTACTGCGAACTCTTGATTCTCCGGTGTGTATGGCACTTTGATAGGCTCTTGGAAATATGAATTGTGTGCTATCCTCCTGAACTGTTGAGGACTGATTGGGCTGCTGATACAAAGATACTACACTCTAGAAGGCTAATGGAATGAAACTAGCTACCAAGTGTTGGCATGCAGCTCTCCACTATGGAAGATCGACTGGCATAGATATGTTGGTGCTACTCCATGAACGGTTGGAGTGATGATAAAGCCACTGACGCTAGGCAACCAAACTGAACACCTAGAAACTCTGGAATAGTCACATACACTCCTAGAAACTATGGTACTGCTGCTTGCATGACTGCGGTGAGAGAAATCTGAATACACTTGCTTTCACTGCTGGCATAATAATTGATGAGGGGTTAAAACTCTGCCACCCTCCAAGAATCTAGAACTGTGGATGTAAATGTCTCCCGAAGAACCTAAGTGATGCCAGGAGCAACTGAAACTGTAGCTGTCTCTCTGAGAGAGAGGTGGAGCTATGGATGTCTCCCCAGAGGCTGAGAGGCAACTGGCATTACAAAGCACCCCTCCAAGGGGTAGACTGTTTTGAAGGCTCGCAAAAGGAACGAAGGAGCTATTGGGCATCCCTCTAATGAATTTATTGAATGGGATGCTACCTGTGAGATGTTCGGAACTACAAAGAACACCTCAATTGTAATGAGTGATTGGTATGCCTCTCGAAAGGATTGAGAGATGGATGGCATAGCTATTTCTCGAAGGGATATTGGAACTGAGCCTATCCCCCTCTAAGGTACTGAGGAAGTACTGACGGATGGCATAGCTACTTCTCGAAGGGATACTGGGATTGAGCCTATCCCCCTAAGGTACTGAGGAAGTACTAAGATTGATGAGCACACCTCTGATGAATCGATCGAGCTGTTGTCATCACCAAGGGAACTACGAGTGTAGACAGTGGACACTGGTCATTGCTACTAACAGTGGCTCGGGATCTGATGAAGAGGAAACTGCATGACTAACATCCCGGAGTGAAGGACACAATAATGGGAAGGCCTCATCAACCTCTTTGTTGAGTAGTGCTACAACTGTTGCCTCCCTAAAGAATTGTTCACTAGTGCTACAATTGTTGCCTCCCTAAAGAACTAAGGAAGGGGAGCTGCAGAGGAAAATGTATCACTATCCTCACGGATTGCTGAGGAATCATCAACCTCCGTACTGCTGATAGCTACACTTGCTACTCCAACAGTGAGGGCACTCCCTTTTGCTAGGCCTGAAACTAGTCTAGCAAACTCCTGAGACGCCCTCTCCTGCTAAGCATCAAGGCTAGTGGGATTGGAAACTGAGCCCACTAGTCTTGAACACTCCTGATGAGAAGGTGAAATGTGATGAGTCATGCCGACCAAAGCTGAGGTGGCCAATTGAGCTCCAAGGGTGGAAGCCCCATAGGAACAGACTACAACCGATGAAGAGGCTTGATGGGTGGAAGACCCATCACACCCATCTGTTGCATCTGGGTTATCCCCTTCAGTGGAAGCCCCAAGAGAACTAATTGTGGGACTAGACAACCCCCTTTGGTGGTGTAAGCGGCCCATCTCTACTGCAACTGCTAACGGGGCTGAAATGTCTCCAAGGATGGAAGACACATCACTCATAACTATGAAAACTATTTGCTCCCTTGATAAAGCTGATCCAACTGACTGAGCTCCCTAGGGAAGTCGCAAATGGCCCAATGCCGTTGCATCCTCCTTTGTCTTCTTTTCCTACTCAAGCTGCTTCGAAAAGAGCCGATTTTGCTCAAGGAGATGATCCTGCTCCCTGAACGCTTGCCTGAGAGCTATACTAGATGGGTCCATGATGGAAGACTGTAGACCCATCAGCTGCTGCAACAATGACTGCTAGAGGGGGGGAAATCCCCTCCCCCCTAACCTTACTCCGCAAGGTGTAAACACAAACGGGTGAAGACGAGAGCCGGCGGCCCAAGGCACGATGTGAATGAAGGGAGGGAGAGGCTAATTGAGTATGGTACTAACAATAGTCCGAGGTACATACAAAAAACAAAATTAGATAATATCCCAAACATGCTCCCTCCTTTGCTAAGTGAGTCCCCATTGCTGAGCTTTACTGCCAAGACTCCCTCCAGCCTATTTCAAATGATAAGGAACCATGCTGCTCTGATACCAATGTAACATGTGGGGACTAGCTGTGCGGAAAATAGATGAACATACAAGAAAGAACTCAAGTATGAGATACACCAAATATCTTCCTAACTTTGGTACACTACTATTCATACTGATGGCATAAATGCCCTGACTACTGTTGTACATGGGTGCCACATCGGCATACAAAACTGAGCTGAACTACTCCCCTAACTGCGACATGAGGGAGATGGAGCCATGCGGCTGATCCAGGACACCATCTCCTCGACCATATGCTGGCTGATAGGCGCTGCTGCAGGCTGGGAGCTGGATGCTGAAACGAGGGGCGAATCCCGCCTTATATAGGGGCTGCAAGGGCCCGTTTTGGCCAACCCAACCAGCCCTTGGCTGACCATCCAGTCGGCTGGTTGGCCGGGCTGGTCGGGCTGTTTACTCAGCCCTAGGGGCCGACCTGGAGGGGGTTGAGGCTGCCTATAAAAGGAGCCTCCTGCAGCCCACTTTTGATGCTTGTTGCTGCCCTTTGGAGGGCCCAAAACTGCCATATATGCTCCGTAGGGAGCTGCTATTGGCTGACAAAGCAGCCAATTGTCACTGCAACCTGGGCTTGACCCTCCAAAAGAAGATAGTATTTGAAAGATGTAGCAAGTAGATGATGTGAGGATAAATGCCACTCATCTGCAACCGAGCATATCAGCACATCAGAGAGAATTTGAACATTCAAACCTTGTCACTTGGCTACCTACAAAAGCTCCTTGAACAACCAGCCAAACTAAATTTGGCCCTGTTCAAAGGATTTCACAGCCCATATGCAAGCAGCAAGTCTTAGACCTGGCACGTAACCTTGCCAGACGTTCTAGTCGCACAGAATCCAAACTATTAACAATGGCATCTGTTTGTAGAGCCACTAATTGTAGATGGAAGGATGTAGCATCAACATTAGCTCTTATATGTCATTGGTTTTCTAGCAAGAGTAGAGGGTGCATTCCTATTTTTCGATTGTGCTTCCTCTGCATCATACATTTTTTAAGATTCGAGTGGAAGTTATTGATGATAACTCTCTCATGCATGATGAGAAGCTGCCAAGAGATACTTTACAAGTACTTACCCTTACAGCTGACCACTTTTGGGTTGGTTGAAGATTTTCTTTGGTTCTCTCATATTCTGAGGTGAACGTGCTGCCAGTTGGCATAAAATTTGGGAGCTTGAGTTCAAATTCAGCATCCACAAACACCGGAAACTGGTGTGATAAACCTCTACAGTCACCACAACAATATTTAGAAAATGCCTCTACAATACGCAATGTGCATGATTGGGTTCCTTGAATTGCTTCACTAAATGCATAAACAAACTACTTTTTTATCACCTCTTTATCTTAGAATCTTTTTGTTTATGACTTAATTGAGAAAGCTGTCCTTTTGATGTGCCTGCCAAAATATAACCCCAATTATAAGTATATAAACAAATTGGCGATGCAACTTTCATTGCTTCAGTAATAACAGATGAAGCAGAAAAGATGACAAGTGGAACAACCTGTAATCCTATTTCCAAATGATCGTCCAGGCAATCCCAGTGCAGTTGGTGATTGGGCTTCATGCTGCCACATTGATACATGTATTTCAGGATCCCATTCTCTATGTGAATTGTAAGTGCAGAATCTAACCCTTTGAAAGAATTGGAATACCTTAGTTGAAGTTTCTGTTAGTGCCCTCTTCATAAATCCAGCATATGCTGTTTTTAATGAATCGTAGGGTTGTGCTTC
This sequence comes from Dipteris shenzhenensis, assembly GCF_047967505.1. Classification (NCBI taxonomy): domain Eukaryota; kingdom Viridiplantae; phylum Streptophyta; class Polypodiopsida; order Gleicheniales; family Dipteridaceae; genus Dipteris; species Dipteris shenzhenensis. The sequence continues at coordinate 2,748,648 of NC_141620.1, read as the reverse complement.
CCTGCAGGAAACAAGAGATGGAAAAGTTAGTTTAAGAAACATACTGTATACATAACAGGAGCATTAAAACAATAACATCTAAAGCCTGCTAAATTTCCCTCTTCAATTTGCATTGCACCCCACACGCAGTGCTCACTCTAACATTTTGTTCTTCAATGGGAAATATAGTATGGCTCCCCAAAAAGGGGGGAGAACTCAGAAAACAATGCCATAGCTTCTTGTATATGCTCTCTATATATTCTAGAAGGAGAAAAACACCACCGCTCTGTTCCTCACAGAACATTTGTTGACAATAATGGAAACATATGTCAACATGTCCACGAGGGTTCCTAGTCCATCATCACTGTTGGTCTTATCCAACACATAAATCTCCCATCCAACCAAAGATCTCTCCTTCTCACTCTATGAAATCCCAAACTGATTATATTCTCTCTTGTATTTTCTGAGGAGCAAAACACCACAGCTCTTTTTCCTCACAATTCCTTCCTTGATACATGATACACTCTTATTTACTATTTTTTCCATACAAACAGACTATGGATAATAATCAAACGACGCTCCCCCTCCGTACTCTATGGAACCCCAAACATGTTACAGATAATTACTGGATGTACTTGAGGGAGCAAGCTCAAAAGTAGATCATTGAGGCATGAAGAGTCTCAGATAGAATACCTATGGTTTTTGGCAGAAAAGTCATTGATCCACATCAAAATGATTTCCTCCTAGCCTTATCCAAAGCTCTCTGCCATCTCTGTTTTGAAAGAAATCTTGAAGGCTGTCGCTCACTCACTCACTCCCCCCCCCTACTGTGCAGCAGATTACCAGACAAAGTTCTATGGAATGAGGCTCTCATTGAACACCACCCATGACTAGGAACCATCTCATGCATGATGCTCATGATAGTCCCCAAGTCCGGAGCCTCAAAAACTAAAAGCTCAACGAGGATGCATCCATCTGATGAAGAATTCCCAAAAATTGCTACATAAATGTCACCTCACCTGTTGTTCTCCCTAAACCCAGTTGTACTATGAAAGCTGGCTTGTTTAAGGAGAAAGTTTCATAACAACCTAACCTGAGATCAATGCAAAGGGAGCAATATGTTTGTTAAAACTTACAGGTTCCCTATATACATACTGCATTACATCAGTACAGACATACTTGTTTATTTTTCTTTTAATAGGAGATGAGACTTATTTAAATAGATGAGACTTATGCCTGCGCTCGTGCTCCTGCTTGTCATTGTGCTTGTGTATGCATGTGTCGCATGTGCATGTGCACACATGCACAGAAGAGAGAGAGAGAGAGAGAGAGAGAATTGAGCTTCCTTTTCCATCCTGCTCTTGATCCCAAGTTGTGAGAAATGAGATTTCCCAAATTTCTAATTTTGTAGCCCGTTGGCCACCCAGGATAATGTTGTAGCTTCGTCAGTTACTGAGAATGGGGTCTGATGATGGTTCACCTATGTTTTGGAATGCACTCTTTATCAAAATTAGAAAAATCTTGTTAAGTGTACTTATGCTACACATGATTGAAGCATGAACTGTTTCCTGACCATTCCTTTCTATGTATCGAATGTTTCATATGTGTTCAGTACTCTTTGCATGCCCCTACAACATAAATACACTTAAGCTTTGAGGAAAATTAAGAATGCAGTTTGTAATTGCTGTGCACTCTGAGTTTCACATTTAGTGTATTGAGACTAGACTTGAAATGAACTGGCACAGACTTCTTGGTGTAGAATAGCTGATCACCTGGAAAGGCCAAGCTGGTATATGTCATATGCCTGATTGAACTTCTGCTGTTGCTCCAAATATCTTGCACACCGCTCATAGAACAACGCATGTTCTTGCCCAATATCGTTACTTTGCAAGAATGAATATATTGCATCTGGATTGGTGCAACGATCAGCCTGGATGCATAGTAGCAAACCGTTCCAAATGATTATTTTGATCTCCTGTAGCCTAAAAAACCCCATTTTCTTATACCCAATCAAAATTGCAGCACTCACATATTCTATCCAAACTTTCAAATATCTTATATCATTGGAGTAGTGTCTCTCTTTGGAAAATGTCCGTGCACAGAGTTCCAGCAACTGGAGAATTCGTGATTGACTTCCTCCAGATGGATATGCCTCTTTTACCCATTGTATGCACCTGCAATAATCATACCCTGTGGTATTAGACCAATATGAATGCTCTTATAGAAGAGTGCAACTTTTTGAATTTTCTTCATCTTTGCATCACAAGTAGGCAGAACTGAAATACAGTAAAACCATACTCTATCCACGGTCGAAGTGGATCATCTCCTTCATAATCATCAATCCTCTCCACCATCTTCCTGCCAATATGGACAAGTACTTGTAAAACAGGTTCATCCAATCAATGGACACTGAAGCTCCCATCGTGGAAACCACATTTCAAATCACTCTTTACACAATTTTCATGTCTATACCTGTGTTGCTCAGATATATTTGATTTTGTTGGATCTTCCACCCTGGCCTTCAAAGCTGCATTGAGTTTTTCTACATCCCTCCCTTCCCTTAGAGGCTTCACATTTTCTTTTGAAAGCTCCCACTCCATGTCTTCTGATCTGTCACAAGCAATTGCTTTGTCAGGCAACCAATTTCCTGTAACAAGAATAAATACATTGTACAAACAACATTATCAGAGAGCTTATATTGTACGTTTAGGGAAGCCTTGAGACAGGTTTGAATGAACTTAATGCGAATAAATTTTGCTTGAGAGCTACTGAAAGATGTTACGTTTATAAAGGAGCAAGAAACCTTAAAACCAAATGTGTTCATTGTTAAAGTTCAAAAATGACTAATGTCAATGTTTTGTGAATCCTTTCCCAAAATCGTGTTCTTGCAATGTTTAAAAATGGAATCAATTTTTCTGTGGAAATAAATACAAAAGTAAATGTTTGCAACATCAATGATAATGGACCTGTATAAGGACCATAGCTTTACTGTACTTTTCATAATACACGTGGATATTTACTAGAATTGTAGCCGTAAACTATGCCAATGTAGACTAAATACTTGAGGCATGTAAAAGTCATTTGCTTGCAGTGTAACACTTCGAATACTGTAAATATTGATGGTGTCTGGTTACACATTCAAGTTTGACCCTATGTCCGGCCTGTAAGCTTGCTATTTCTTTCGTTACATCAGTGAGCACTCGGAACCCCTTTTCCAGAGGCATTTGCAATCCAACCACACCCTGTTTTCACCATGGCATCAAGGCCGTAATCGGCACCATAAAACATGATTTTGACTTGATAGCACTTGTCAAGTGGCAAGACCTTGATGACTCAAACATGACTTGGTAAACTGATGAGGATATGCAAAAGATCTCGAGCTTTTGCGGTAGTATTTTCAGCACCCAGCATGATGTTTCAACCAGCATTTCATCTTTTCCACTTGTGGCTTAAATCGTTTCCTAGCCTTTGACTCATGGATGAGCAATTGTCGCAAACCCTTCCTTGAGCTCTATCTACAGCTCTCAGCTCCCTCTTGGTCCTCCTGGATGTAGGCCCAAAAACTATTGATCCGCTGCTCCAGCTGCCACAATGGATGAGTAACGCCCCCCTAAGGAGCTCCCTTTATAGGCCCTAAAGGAACCCAAAACTGGTTGACTTGCAGCCCCAATTCAACCAACCAGCAAGCCTGATTTGGCCGACCAGTTTGGCTGTAAAGCCCGGGCTAGTTGGCTGGCTTAGACCAACCCAACCAAAAGCCAATTTTCAGCCGCCTGGCCACGTGGGTAGTGGCACCAACCCCAGTTGGGTCTTCTTGCAAGCCCTAGACCTGCTTCAAGCAGACGCAATCCTGCTCCAGCACATCCGCCTCTATTCAAGCCATTGCCATGTCCAAGGAGATCTCGTTCAGCTCCTACCGACTGCCATATAGATCGATACTATTACAGATGTCACTTGCCACGTAAACGTACTGCTCCAGCCTTCTAAACATGTGTAGACCTGCTCCAAACTGAGCCGTATTGCCACGTGTCTACCCCGGCTTGTTGCAGTCCACCATGTTGGCTCCATATTGTCAGTTATTGCCCTGATTGTGCTGCACCCATGGCAGCCCATGCGCTGCCCAAATGGCAGCCCTATTTTCCGTCTTTTTCTTGCTGTATGCTGCCCACAAGGCAACCAATATGCTACCCATGTGGCAGCCCTAACCCTAAGTCTACCTCCCCCACACTCTCCTCATATGAGGGCTTACAAAATGGGAAGGTGACTTTTCCAACAACCCCTCTCACCGACACATCTTGGCCCGATCCCAACTTGTCGATGAAGATGCTCCAATGGCTCCCATTTCGAAGCCCTTTGGAACAACCCGGTGTCAATCTCGATTCCTGGCTTTTCATCGAGTTGTTGGAAGTCAATGTCCCTGCCTTGGAGCCCCTATATGAGGAGGACATAGGGCCTTCAACTGTGAGAAAAGAAAAGAAAGAAATTTTATGAGGACACATGGGTCTATGAGACTGACAAAAAACCTGGTACAATGAGCAAAAGGGTGGAGCTACTAAGCGAGCATCCTAAACCATGCTAGTCAATGTCATAATCATCAATGTCACCATAGCCATAACAAATACAACCTCTCTGATACAATACAATGCAGCACACACATGGTATGAAACGTCAAGGTATGGTCGGTGACCATAGTTACCAAGGAACGGGAACGTTCCGAAAATTCGGGTGTCATTACGCGAACGTTCTGGGAACGGGAACGAGAACGAGAACCGGAACGCCACGTCATACAAGACACGTCATCATATGGCTTAAAATTGTGTTATGAAATGAAAGAAACTAACATTTTACAGCTTTAAACTTTATATACAATCTCTAAAATACCCATTTGAAACTTTCAAAGAGCAAAAAAATAAAAAAAATTGATGTTTCGGGGCCCTGTTCCGGTTCTGGCCTGCTACCTGGAACGGTGTTCTAGACGTTCCGGATGTCGGAACGCCGTTCCTTGGTAACTATGCCAATGACGAGCTAGGCAGTGTAGACAAGAAGCTTGTGATAGATCATTGTCTGCTGTCTAACAAGTGCTACAGCAACCCTTGTCGGCCGTATCCCAAGTTCGAACATAGATGACATATCACCTATCGTGATCTGTGAATCTATCGTCTATCGAGTGTGCCGCGTCTCAGTCTCAGGGTCCCAACCTCTCCTACTATCTGTGATCAAGGGGCAAGATGCTCTAGCTAGAAAAACTCTGTGATCACACTCTGAGATGGGTCGGGTAAGGCCCCCCCGCCCCTGTCTCTATGATTTGTCGGGGACCGCCTCATGAAGGAAGGCAATAGTATTATCCATGGATCTTGTAGTAGATTGGGCAACGGAAGGCGAAGTGCTTCTCTGACTCGACCTCATGCTGCTCACATAGTGTGCAGATACGACTCTCTCTGGGAATCCCCTCTGCTCATTCACTCTCGATACGGAGTCGATGCGATGACACATGGAACTGCCCGATGGCAATCCTAAGTGAGTGTGGTAGGTGGATCTGAGTATACCCAGGTGGGATAATAAAACCCTCCTTGGAGATGCGTAAGCAGTGGTCCCTATAGAAGTTGAGCTTCACAAGAAGCTCTGTATGTGCCAACCAAGTCCTGAATGTGTGTAACTTTAGAAGATTCTCTTAGATGATCAGATTGAACTTGTTGCCCCGAAACGGGACAAACGGAGCGCTAATACTTTACTGAAAGGATGGCAACCTGTCTATATAGAAACCCAATGTCTTGAACCTTCTACATGTGTGCGCGTACCATCATCTATGGTCACCCTAAGGTACTAATGCCATAGAAGAGGATAGCACCAATCAAGGTAGTCTACGTCGCCCTACAATACATGAGCCATAATCTCACATGCATATCAATAAGTTTGGAATGCCGCATCTAACTGCAATGGAGATGCCCCAAACTCAGCCCGAATGATCTGATGGGGAACAAAAACGAATCATCCGTGATAACAAGAGAACCTATAATATCTCCACTCAGGTCCACTCTGTATCAGATAGGTCTGGTCCCTAGCAAGGGCTACCATACAAGCCTGCCACTCGAACCAAGGAGTTGAACAGGAGAATCTTGGTCAATGGATCTTGAAAATGCGAGTGGAAGAGACGTCTCTCCAATCGGGCAAGGGAGGCGTATCCTCTATTCAAGTAGGCCTGCGTCGCCGATCTCATCGTGAAGAGAGGGCAAGAAAATAGAACCCCCAAGTACATATATGATGAGACAATTAAACTGGTGACCGTCAAAGGTAAACTGCTCTTTGTGTACAGTTGCTCGGGAGGTGTTGAAGATCATAACGTTGGTTTTACCGAAGTTTCAAATCATGGAACTCACAAAAGGCAACAATGCATCTAGATGTCTCCAGAGCCCCTCAACAGACGAAGATAAGAGCACAACATCATTAGCATATAATAGAATCTAGAGTAAGGAACTGATAAGAGAGCAACCAGCTCCCCCTAGGGTCCTCGTAAAAGACTCAATCTCGTCTATACTATAATGGTCTTGAGCGATGGCCCTCATCTAGTGGCTTCACCTGCTTTCCACATGGAGGGTCTAGCGTGGTTGATTACATCACACATCACGGACTTCTATGTTTCATCATCTCCATTGTGGCTGATCATCCATATCTTTTCTTTAGCATCAACACTCTTTGTCTCACCACACAATCCACTACACCACCCACCTACACGGCCTATCACGACATACATTTTGATCACAACCTCTTACCAGGATACCAATCTGTACAATCGTACGGACCTGCTGTCCATACATCTCGCTCCAACCAGCTCGCATTTCGAACTTGCACCTTGCATTCAACCTCCAGGGCATGCATCGAATTTGCTCGTACTATCCGTACAACTCGCAGCTCGCACACACTTCGAGGAGATCCACCATTCACCTCTCCAGCTCCGTGCATCGAATTTGCTCGTACTATCCGTACAACTCGCAGCTCGCACACACTTCGAGGAGATCCACCGTTCACCTCTCCAGCTCCGGATTCAGCTTGGTGGTTCAGCTCCTGCTCCTGCTCTCCAGCTCGTGATCCTTGCTTCAGCTCATTTTCAGCCTCTCCCAATTGGCTCTTGCAGAAAGCATTGCACAAGTGTCTTGCAGATTGCATTGCACAGGTGTCAATGCATTTGGGGCAGTTTTGGGCTATACATTGAGTGCAAATCATTGCTCAAGTGTTGTGCATTTTGAAGGCAGAGGGTGACACGGGTGCGTGACGGCGCAAGGCCAAGTGTTGGCTGTAAGTTGATGCACTTTTGGATGCCTATTGAGCAAGAGTTTGCTATCGCATTGTGAGCCATTGTTTGGCTGAGATACAAGCTGATTTTTTGGGATAGAAGTACATTGCATTTGAGCCAGTGTTTGGCTGTGATTGAGGACTACTTTTGGGGCAGATATAAAGTGCTTGATTGCATTTTGCATCCCAGGAGGGATTGAGGTTTGAGCAGAATTTTCGGGGCAGATTTACTGTTATTTCAGAGCAGCCACTGTCAATGAATGCCATTGCAGTGATTGCATAGCAATCAGCTCTTTCAGTTGTCCATTAGCTGTCCATTATTTGCCTTTATTCTTGAGCTCGCAATCATGTCTCTCAATGAGAATTTTGGTACCATGACTGAGGTAGATAAGTTGGATGGACCCAACTATGCTTTGTCGTCATTCACACTCAATAATATCTTGGTTGGAAAGGGCTTATGGGACATTGTGAATGGGGATAAGGCTAGACCTGGTGCACCTAGCTCTAGTGCATCTTCCACTACCACTACCCAGGTTGCTGCCCCACTGAAGATCAAAAGAGGTTTGATTGCAAGGATGCCCAAGCTTTGTCTTTGATTGCATTTCTGTGAAGACACACATTAAGTCCACTATCAAGTCTTGCAAGACTTCATAGGCAGCTTGGGATAGATTGAAAAGTATGTGGAATGTCAAGAATGAAGCAAGAAGCATTGCCTTGCACAAGAAGCTTAATGACTTGTTTGTCAAACTACTTCAGTGCATTTTGCAAAGATTACTGACATTCGGGATGAGCTCGCAGCTATTGATGAGGATATAGAAGACAAGAAATTGGTCTCTATCCCCCTCAATAGTCTGGCTCCCTCATATAATACATTTGTTACTTCCTTAACCATTATGCTCAGAGCTACTCCACTCACTTTTGCAGAGTTAGTCGGCTTGCTTTTACAAGAAGAAACGAGGACTTCCGATTCAGGCCGTTCCTCTAGTCAGAGTGAGCAAGCAAAAGGACAGCTGCTGCTCCTCCCCGTGAGCTACTGCCCCCCCCTCTCCCTCTCTCAGCCAGCCCCCTCTCCCTCTCCCTCTCCCTCGCCGCCCCCTCTCTCCCCCCCTCGCTGCTCCTCCTCTCCCTCCCCTCTCGCCAGCCCCCTCTCCCTCCTCCCTCACCCTCCCTCTCCCCTTCCTCCTCCCCGCCCTCCCTCTCCCCCCCCGCTGCCCCCTACCTCTCCCTCCCTTCTGCCCCTACCTCTCCCTCCCCGCCCTACCTCTCCCCCACCCGTCAGCCCCCCCTCCCCCCTTCTCCTCCCCCGTCCCCTCCCCCGTCATCCCTCTCCCCCCGCTACCCCCCTCCCCGCTGCCCCCTTCTCCTCCGCCCTCCCTCTCCCCCGCCAGCCCCCCTACCCCCTTCTCCTCCCCCGCCCCCCTCCCTCGCCCTCCTTCTCCCCCCCTGCTGCTCTCCCCCCCCCCCGCTGCTCTCCCCCTCCCCGCTGCCCCCTTCTCCTCCGCCCTCCCTCTCCCCCGCCAACCCCCCCCCCTTCTCCTCCCCCGCCCCCCTCTCTCCCCCTCCCTCTCCCCCCCCAAGGAGAACCCCCCCCCAAAAAAAAGAGTTATATATATATATATATATGTATATATATATATATATGTATATATATATGTATATATACATATATATATATATATACATATATATAAACCTCCTCCCTCTCCCTCCCCGCCCCCTTCCTTTCTAACTCAGCTCCCCACACCTCCCCCTCAGCCTACCTCCGTCTCCCCCTTCAGTCTATCCTCTCCTTCCCTTCCCCTCTCTCCTACCCTCTTTCTCCTTCTTCCTACGCCCGCGTTCAAGGCGTCCTGGGCAGTAGTTTCACGGACAGAGCTTTTTCGGTGTTGGAATCGGCCTTTTCACATCGATTGGCGAATGGATCCCCATTCAGCCAATCTCCGTCCACCTCCACCGACCGCGAGAACCGTCATTTTTTCAGAAGACGAGTTGCAACAGCTCAAGAAAGATGTGGAATTAGAGAGCTCCACATCACTTTTCGCCCGCATCTTTGGGTCACACCCTTCCAGATGACAAGCTAGAGACTGGATGCTGGCAGCGTTACCAGGAGACCTCGCCCCACACCTCAGGATTCGACTTTTGGGACGTGGATTCTTCCAAGTGGTTTTCGACTCCCACGAGTCCACAACCCTTGTTCTCAAAGCTAATCCCCCGGCTTTGGGTTCGAGGAGGATCTTTCTTTTACCCTACACCTTGGGCTTCGATCCGGTCGAGGAGGATAGGTAGGTCACATCAGTGTTCATTAGATTTCTTGGTCTTCCTCAGGTCTACCATCGACTGCTTGCCACTATCGGAGCCACATTCGGAGTGGTCACTGAGATCCCCTCCCTTCCTGGCATGCCTTCTTCCTCGGCAGAGGCAGTCAGTGCAGATGGGGTGCCTCGTGTTAGGGTCATTATCTCTGACCCTAACATCTCAAATGACCACATTATGCTTCAGCGTCCAGACGGCTCTCTCTTTCGACAGAGAGTCGAGATTTCAAGTAGACAGGACCAGCGCCAGAATTTGGAGGACCCTTGGGCACTTTGCTAGAGACTGCCCAAGGAAGAGAAAAAGACCCAAGAGGTCTTCTGGTGCGGCTCCTTCACGTACTACCACGATTGCACCACTTCAATCGAGTCAACAATATGTGAGGTTGGGCACACTTGGTTGGTTCCAAAGACTTGAGAGGAGTGTGATAAGACTTGCGCGCTATGAATAGGATGTCTCGTTTGTGGCCCGAAGTGCATGCTTCGGGAAAAGTTATCCTCCCAAAAGCAACATGGATCTTCTCCACGAGAGAGGAGGCAGTGGTGGTCAAGGCAAACATTGCCTCTTTTCAAACACCCACAGGGTACATGTGTTGCTTGAAAGGAGCATTTTTAAAGGACAATAAGCTTCGTGGGCTCAAGTCCCATGATTGGCACAAGGTCTTACAGGTATTCTAAGCTGTAGGATTTGTCTCTTTTCCTCTCTTTTTTCCTCTCTTTTTCTCTCTTATCTCCTCTCTTTTTCTCTCTTTTTTCTCCTCTCTTTTCTCCTCTCTCTCCTTCTCTCTTTTTCTCTTTTATCCTCACTTTTTCCTCTTTTTTTCTCTCTTTTATCCCCACTTTCTCTCTTTTTCTCTCTTATCTCCTCTCTTTTTCTGTCTTTTTTCTCCTCTCTTTTCTCCTTTTTCTCCTCTCTTTTTCTCTTTTTTCTCCTCTCTTTTCCTCTCTTTTCTCCTCTCTTTTTCCCCACATGAAGCTTCAATAGCCTACCATTGAGCAAGCAGATACAGACTTCTGTCACTCTAATTCAAAGAAAACAGGAGTCTGTAAATGCTTGCTCAATGTCAGGCTATAGGATTCTAAGCTGTAGGATTAGTGTACCGATAATCGTGATGCGTAATGTAATTATGATTATGTTATATTATTGACATGACTTCTTTGTTGCTTTCATAGTTCATCCTCCCAATTACAGTAAAAGGGTGCTTACAAGAAGATGTTAGAAATGCTTTATTCAAGATCAGTCATATTGTGAGGTATGCTTACTATCAAATCGCATTGATTGCATTTTCTTCAATTCAAGTTGAATAATCTGTAGGCTGATTATGAATATATCTTACATGGGCATGTGAAATAGGTGGATATCTCAAAAAGAGATCTCCATATCGTGCATTGAGAAGGCTAGGGTGGAATCCATCGAAGCTGTATGCTTGCTTGAGAAGCACTTTCCCTCGAGCATTATGACAACCCGTGTACTTGCTTGTGCACATAGTTGATGAGGTGGCCATTGCAGGTATTGTTCATAATCGGTGGATGTTTTTTCTTGAGCGGTTTATGAAAACTTTGAAGGGATTTGTAAGACAAAGAGCAAGACTAGAAGCAAGCATGGCAACAGAGGGATGGCTTATGCAAGAGTCATTAGTATATAGCATGGAGTTTCTTGCATCCACGGATCTCGATATGCCACAGGCTTGGCATAACAAGGATGATGATCGCATCGTTGGCGAGGTTCCCCAAGAAAAAGGGATTGAAAGAAAGATGAGTAAAGAGCAAATGGAGAAATGCAATAAGTTTTGTATCCTCAATAGCAAGGAGATGCAGAAGTGGATTGAGAGATATGAAGCGGCCAAAGCAGAAAGAATAGTTGCAAGGAAGAGATTCAGAGTAATGTATAGGCGATCGCAACCATATCCATGGGATCTCGCCCTTCTCCCCACTCACACATCACTTGATTGGCTACAACTAGCTCTACATAAAGTTGAACATGATGGAGAGACAATAAACGAGTGCGAGTGAGAATTATCATCTGGATGTATGATGCATGTAAGTTTCTTACCTCTTGACGTAATTAAGTAATTATTTGTGGCAATATATGCTATAAAATAGATGCATCTTCATTGTTTTAATGATGCTTTTTTGCAGTACAAAAAGTACAGTGCATTCTGGTCATACGGACGACATTTTTACGTGGAACGCATTGATTCAAAGAGAGTCACATATGATTGTGGAGTCATGGCTAACTTCACACAAGATAGCCGAGCAAGTGCTTCAAATACCAATCTTCTCTCCTCACAGTTGGATTATTGTGGAACCATACACGAAATCTATGAAATTGATTTCAGACGATTTAGTATTTTCATTCTTGATGTAAAATGATTTAGAACTATTTTTAACGGTTCCCATGCAACAGTGAGAAAAGATAGTAGCAGTTTCTTTGCAATAGACTCCACCAAACTTTGGACCGATGAAAGTGATACTTTTGTTCTTCCCGAGCATTGTGAGCAAGTGCATACTAATGATTTAATTAATCGAAGCTTTCATTTTTAAAGATCCATTGATACATGTACTTAAGCATAATTTCATATATATAATTGATGGCATTTGGCACCCATCTTCAATATAGGTGGTTTTTCATCCGGATTATTTTGATCCAAGATGGTGGTACGTGATCCAAGTTGCACCACGAAGTAAGCAAATTTTTGAAGATAGAGATGTGGATATGGAGATGCCATTACCAATGCCGGATCCAATTGATCCAGATGGATCTAGCGAAGAAGATGAAGATTACAATATGAGCCAAGAGGAAGATGCGCATAATGACATCATATGGGAGGAAGATGGAGATCACGATATTGAGGAAGAAGACGATGATCATCAAGAATCACCACAGTTTATTGAAGAAGATGATCAAGTCTTAGGTGAACGTACAATGCTAGAGTACGATGATGATATAGGAGATCAACTTGGTATAGAGTTAAAGATAGACTTATTTGGCACGTTAGACTTGGCTCAGGATGAAGCCATCAAGATGTAAATGCTCTTCATTGATTTTTTTCATCTCAAACTTGGACATGAATATATGAGCTTCAAACTTGATGTACATGCTCTTGTACTTTTATTCTCTCAAAGGATCAAACATGTATGAAAAGGCAAAAAAAATTATCATTGGGAAAAACTATGTTTTAAGGTCGGTATGGGAAAAAATACTCTCTGTAAAATGTCGCTATAGGAAACTGTCTCAGTGCCGCTACTATATAACGACCATTCACAAGTCTAATAAGTGTTGCTATATATAGACGCTCTTTAAACATTGCTATATAGTAGTGACACTTGTCTAAAGTCGCTATATAGAGACACTTAATGAATCCCACTTTGATTACTGATGATTAGCACCCCACGCACGCTAAACATCGATACTTAAACATCGAAATAGGGCCCATGTGTAGTAGTGAAGTATACATGTGTGTGTGTGTGTGTGTGTGTGTAATGAAATAAGTGTCTGTGTGTGACAGATACATTTACTAAATCAAAAGTATTTTGTGTGTGTGTGTGTGTGCGCATGCGCATGCTAAATAACAAAAGGGAGGGAGAAATGGTTAGTTAAAAGTCAAAATAATTAAAAATGAATTATAATAAAAAAGAAAAAATGGGGTTTTAGTTAACTAATAAAAATGAGAATATTAAAGCAGGTTGGGGGTGCTTATTAACTAGGGGTTAAATAGTACTTAAAAAGTAAATATAGAGTGGAGGAAAACAAATTTGTAGTAGTGATAGGTAGGGCAAAGAATAACTGCAGGAGAACCAAGTTAGGGGGGTTTTATCAAGGACAAGAGACATAAAAAAGAAGGGGAAAAAAGGGGGGAGGGGGTGTTTGGGAAGTGCATGTGTGAGAATTTTATTGAGAAAAATGTGTGTGTGTGTGTCACAACAAGACAAAGCAACTATAAACGTTCTTGATAGATGCGCAAAATAGCGGGCGCATCTATAGATGCTGCTAGAATAGTGAAAATATGGGCGCATCTAATAGCGTGACTATTTGCATGTCTAATAGCGCGTCTATTAGTGCGTCTACACTGTGATTTAGACGTGGATTTAGATGCAAAATAGAGAATACAAAAAGTGAGATTTTGGTGCAGGCTGATAAATGTACATCACTGCTTTCCAAACATTGCCCATGATTACCAAAGCACATAATTTTAATAAAAATATCAATGCTTTTTGGCAAACCTACATATACACAAATTAAGTGAGGTGAGGAAAATGAGACAATATGTAAAATAGTTTTGCCAATATCAATGATGGGCTACAGTTCAATCTCCTCCTCAATGAGATCAACCCTTGCCAAGCTATCCACTTCAAAATACAAACCAGTGTTGAGATCTACAAATACATTCAGCCCCACTATTACTTGTGCTACTCATGTGCTCATCGAAATCAGCATCACCAATGGTAGGATCGTCCTCACGGGTAATGGCCTCAATATCTGTATCTCCTATCTCATGATCATCCTCCTCTCTCATATCACGACCATCATCACCTCCATGGCCATGATCATCCTCCATACATCCATATTAGTATAGTAAATGTACTATACATCACTTTGGAACATGGCGTAATAGGTATGACATGCCACCACTTATTATTCTCTCTGTTTCTAGATACCTTGAGTGTACAAAAGAAAGCGATTGGAAGGGTTTGGAATTTCCCAACCCTCCTAATCGCATTCGTTTGTACACATCTCTCTCTCTCTCAAGCTCTAGCTCAACCGTCGAAACAAAACAGAACCGTAGAGCATGCCCTTCCTTAACCCCCCCTTTCCTCCCTATTGTTCCTCTTCTTCTTCTCCCCCCTGATGACCTACTCCCATTTTAAGATATATAGAGTGAGTGAGTGAGCGAGCAAGAGAGAGAGAGAGAGAGAGAGAGAGAGAGAGAGAACCTGGAAGCCAACGGATGGAGAGGAGAACGACTTCGATGGATGCAGAGGAGGCAAACGGATGGAGAGGAGGAAGACTGATGGAGATTAGTCAAATGGATTGAGATGGACTTCGTCACTTATATTGATGTTATGTAGATCAAGAAGCTCCTTGCCAGAACGGATGGAGAGGAGTCGTTTATGCTAATAGAGGAATGGTTGACTAAAATAGATGTTTATGTCAATAAAAGAGTCATTGGATAAAAATAGTAAGTGCACCGCATTTGTTGCGAATATTAAATTGTATTTAATAATCGCACATGTGCCTCGAAAGTAGTGCCAAAACTTGATGTATCCCCCCCAACGGTTAGGAGTTTGCTTTAATTCTATCTTCCTCGGTTGTCTTTCTCGGAGAGACTCAAGCCACCGCCGCTTGAATTTCCATGCCTCGCTTTTGCTGTCGAGTTTCCACGTCAATTCTTGAGTTTCATTTCGACGCCCACACAACCAATTGGGTGGATTTCATTAAAATTGGTAAAGGCTTCATTAAATTTGGGAAAATTTTCATTGATTGTGGGAATTTTACCAATATTGAATATGCTAATATCTGGAATTCCAATGATTATGAAAAACTTCATTGGTTGTGAAACAGTTCATTGCATATCAAAACCAGAACAAAGCATTTGTGGCAGAGTTTGAAAATCATGTATTTGGTGGTGTTAATAAACACCGTCTAGGGACAACATGTATATTTTACTTGAGGTGCTAATAAACACCAGTTGGTGGCATTAACAAACACCATGCATAGTGAGTTCCACTAGAAACAAAGCAGTTGTTGGTGAAGGTCAGCTTCTGAAAATTGTCATATTAATAATATGCAAATACCCATTGACAAGATAACAACAATTGAGAAACATCACATGAGAACACACCTTACAATGGAAGTTTGGGAGATTAAGAGGGAGAAAATTGACACTATTTTCTATGCTCTGATACCAAGCAAGCTCTCCTGTGCTTTGATACATACACTCTGTGGAATCTTGATCTTCTTGGGTCTATTTATGGATTTTGATGTCCATGACTAGACAATTGCTTCAATACACTCCCATACCTGTGGATCCAACCTATTCTTTGCCCAATACTTGTTCCAGCAATCAACATAGGCATCTACATCACTGAGCCCCTTTGTCTTAATTGATGGTGCCCAATACTAAATTAATAATTTCTTGAAATTAGGAGAAGCAGCATCCATCTCGGCACTTGATATGGCAACCCCAAGCCATATGGGGTATATAGGATCTGATGGCCTCACCAAGATGAAGTCACCTTGCTTAACATCCACCATTGGTCTAAACTCTTCCCTCGGCTTACCTTTTAGAGGCCCACAATAGTGATCATTCCATTCCTCATAGCCTTGGAAATCATTAATGCAAGCATCTATATCATCCTCCTCATCAGGAGATTGTGTTCTTGGCCAAAACTCTCTCTACACTCCTATTTCTGAGATGTTTTCCTGTTCAAGCTCACCGATCATGGTTTTCCAATAGTCTATCATTGGCCTAATGTAGGACTCATACGATGCATTCTTTCCACTTGCACATCTCTCCCAAAACTTAATGTAATCCTGAGGATCATGATCCCCTTCCCCATCCATTTACTAATGTTGGACCTGAGAATCCTTTACAAACTTTGGAGCCTCCTAGTTGAGTCGAGGCAAATCCTACTCTTGCAAGTTAGTAATGCATAATGACGTTTAATGAAATTCATCTATATTCGGGACTCTAGTTTGTAATCCGTAGAGCAAGAGCGAGAGCGCGCGTGCACGAGAGAGAGAGAGAGAGAGAGAGAGAGAGAGAGAGAGAGAGAGAGAGAGAGAGAGAGAGAGACTTGACTCATGGATATGGATGTATGTATTACAAACGTTGAATGAAAATTTGTTACAAGAGCAAAGAAACGGATTCTCCATTGTTTTTTGTAAATAATAAAAAATATAGTTACAATGCTGATTATGGCTGTAACTTGAGAGCCAAAACTATAGTAGAACGTCTCTAATTCCAACAATATGAGCCTAGAAAGGATCAACTACTAGAGCAAAGGCGAGATCACAACATGGAAGAGAAGGTGGTGTACGAGGAAAAGGCACAACAGATGCTCCTTGGTGAACCTTCTTCATAGGATCATCCACTATCACCTCAATGGCACTGATTGTCTTCGAGTCATAGCATCCACCATCGCCTCAACGGCACTGATTGTCTGAGAATCATCAGTTTGTTTGACAATATAATGTATAATGTTTATCCATTGCCTCACAATTGTATACTATGAAAATAAATATTTTGTACCTGTAATCATGAATTTTGAGTTATCTCAATAATTCCATTTGGGATATCTCTACACAAAATTATCCTTTCCCTTCGCTCCAATACCTGTCAACATGTAGTGTAAATCAATGATTTGTTCAATAATAAATAAAAAACATTGAGTCACATCAACTCTTTGTTTACCTTCTTGTTATTCAAAATGAATGAGAATCTTTCTGCAACACTACCCTCTATCTCCACCTGAATGTCCTGTTGTAATTGAGCGAGTGTGTAGCATTGTCTGAGTGATATAATTCCCAATAAATTGTCATTCTTGTTAATGGTGATATCTAATGCTTCATTCTCAAGACCAAAAGAGTTCAAATCTTGATCCATTGGAACCAATTGGTTCCCAATCATTCTACTATGTTTATAGTAAAATGTTAATATGAAATTTTGAGTAGCAATCATGTACTTCAGTTTAATGGAGTTGTGCACAACCTCACAGTATACTTGGTTGGATGTTATCATGTCCCAACCATAATCCAAGAAGTTAGGAATTCTTTTAGCACCATTTGTAGAGAAAGAGAGCATCGTCTTGCAAATCTTGATAGAAAATTTATTGAATAGATCTACAAAGATTGTTATTGGTATGCAAATAGTTATTTTGTTGATTCTACTAGCAATCCCTGGCCATAAGGATCGTTGTACTTCTGAACACAACCTCGCTCTATATGACTCTATTATAGCACCATGAGGAATTGGCCAATCAATGGTATTCCATGCTGGAAGAGCTAGTTTCTTCAACACACCATGGGTGTTGGCTTTATCCAATAGTTGGTCAAAGTGATCATAGAAAGAGAATCCTGACTAAGCTAACTGTGCTGCCGATCTACCTTGATATTTCAACTCTCCTATGGACCCATGTAACACATCCATGAATCCTAAAATGCATTTGGTAGGCTGCCACTGCTCATAAGATGAAGGATATATATCTGAAAATAAAAATAAAGACATTGAGGTTGAGGAAATTCTCTGATTATGAAATAAAAAATTTCAATGAAGTCACTTACAATTTGGCCTGCGTTGTGGAAGATAAGTTGGATAATTCTCTCGCAACACAAGCTCTCTATGCATGTACACATGTTGAACCAATATTTCCTTTATTGATTTCATCCCCTCCTTGGTTCTAAAACCTTTCACCCTACCCTTCCAAGGTGCCAAAAAGAGATTACTTGAACATGGCTTCTTCCTTCTGTTTGGTTGCATGAGCACCCAACTTCCTTTTGATACAGTCAGCAGTCTTTGCCAGGAACCATCTGATGGAAGATATAGAGGACAAAGGTCGACGAGTGCGGGAGCTCACGTATATAGGTTCGTCCTCAACAGTTAGATCAACACGACGTTTGGCACAAGAAGGGTTCTAATTATTGATGCATGCCATTGAGACTAGTATCCAAACTTTTACTCGAACAGCTGAAACTCAATGGACATATCAAAGAGCACGCATTAGACTCTAGTCTTGAATAAGCACGATCTTCCTATTCAAAACTTAAGAATATTATCAACAACGAGAGAGATTGACAAAGCAATGATATCGTTCTTGTACCTTGCGCTTCAATATTATGATCAACAACACTTCCTAAAAAACTAACACCATGGAAAACTTTCAAAACTTACACTCCATTCTACAGCATCTTTATAAATACACTCTTGTTCACCAAAAACTGAAAAAATATTATCCAACTTAACACTTTCACATCTTAAATCTCAAAAAAGAGAGATTGAAAAAACAAAGAGCTTGCTATTGTATCTAAATGTGTATGATACTCCCTATTGGCTGAGATACACAACATCCGGGCCCCCGTCAAGCAAAGCTGACACATTACACTCAGGAGTAGGCCCGATACACCTAGGAGTAGGCCCGCATTATACATGAGCAGGGCACCCTTATTCAGGGGCTCAGACACGACATCACATAGCTTTGAGAGGAGCTCAGGACCTTGAGAGCAGTGCCTAGAGGGACCCCAGTCATAGAGATGGAGGCACAGATATCCACGATATAGTTGGCTATAGCGGAGACAACTAGGTGGGTGGACGTGGCAAAACGAGAGCCTACAAAGGCAATCATTTCAACCACCATATAGGAGGAGCAACAGAGGGCTTCAAAGGCCGTCAACATCTAGATACGAGGGATCACGCGAGACAGCACCAGCACCACTATGACGCCCATGGAGGAGGCAATCACCTTTGTAACCACCACCATGGGCGTCCCCGACCATGGCATAGAGGGAGCATGGCACGTTGGGAGAGACCCCAACTAAGAGCAACCCCTAGTCATTCGCTTCAGATATTCACATGCTCAACTAGCGACACTCCGATGCCAAGCCACTCTACGAGAGCATCCCACCCTGTCCATGGATGAGGATTTGACACCACCACAGATTGAGGAGCGACGAGTTCTTCTGCAATAGCAGGATGTTGCCCGCAAGGACGGGAAATGGGCCGTGGTCTGAGATGGTAGGTTGTTGACCAGCACCCGTCGGGCTCCAAGCCGTACCCCCTAGGGGGGCGGGGACTATGAGACTCAAGTTTCTGAGACCCTAGCCTGCACCATTTGGAACTATAATGGTACCTTATGGTCAGACCCAGGGAACTTCTCGGAGTCTTATACAGGACGAGACATAGTCTTTTACACGGAGACACACCAGAGCCCAGAGCTCCACTACCAATAGTCAGTGGCTACACATGGGAGTCAGTCTTTAGGGATGAGACGAGGGATACAAGAGGAGTTTGAGAATCAGGCAGGGTCGCAATATTGTACAGGTCTTCCCTCGCTTCTCAGCCCTGTTTTGCGTATCAACTTAGAAATTATTATTGACAAGGGAACACATTGTTAGTGCTATGAAAAGTAGAGTTTTTATTTTTTCTGAGCATTTATTTCGCAACTCGGATCTAATCATGACTGTGAAGTTATCGCCCAATTCTCTATCTCAGGCGGATCATTGCCATAACAGTACCCCGCCGACTGTTTCCCTCCGAAGATCATGCTGACCATCGCCTTACGCCATCCCACCGATTGTGGTGGGGATAGCAAAATCTATATGAAGGAGCACTATCCCTCCGGATCGTCGCAAACTCTATCAAAATTTTGTCAGAAATCTTCTCACCCCCAGTCCTCTTCCACACAATAATCTAGCAATCAATATATGTCCTCAAACTCCTCCTCTTCCACCGATTCCCTCATCACTTAATTGCCTTCATTCTTTCTAATGGATCTGGAGAATGAATTCTTCGAGTTTGAGATGGAGCTTGGACTCCACCCCCAACCTCTTATACCGCAAGCCACCAGTGCCTTCAACTCTCAAAGTACGCCCTCGGCCACAATCCGCATGCCCTCCGAATTTCCAATTGAATATTTACAAGAAGAGGAGGAAGTATCTATGTAACAGACCACCAAGGAGGGTCCGACAATAGCAAGCACGCCCCCCTCAAAGGCTTCAAAAAAATGCACCCCGACTCCCACACAAGGAGAGTACCACCACCGTGAAGGCCAATGCGAGATCCACCACTAAATACTTATATGAGCAACTTATCACATGGTTCGGATGTCCCTTAGAGCTAGTTAGCAACCACAAGACTCATTTCCTCAACAAAACGATAGTAGTCCTGACTAGTGAATTCATGAACATACATAGGAAGTCAATGCCATACTATCCTAGGGTGAATGGCTTGGCTGAGAGCTCCAATAAAACTTGATGTAAGATCATAACTTGCACACTAGAGGCAAGTCGTACTGACTGGGAACATAAGCTCACTGCGATGATGCCAATGGAGTATGTAGTGCCTAGCCTATGCCTTACCATCAAGGAAAGGCTCATTGAGAATGCCTTCGTAGAACAGTTAATTGACCTTGAAAGGCTAGATGAGACAAGGTTGCGTGCAACCTACTGCCTTCGGGTGGAGAAGGCCTGACACAAAAAGTGGTTCGACCACAACCTCAAGAACAAAGACCTTATAGAAGCGGATCTGGCACTCCTCTACAACGTTCACAATACCATGCGCAAGCTCAAGTTCCGAGGTATGGGTCCCTACTGCATGGTAGAGATCACTCCACAAGGGGCATGCCAAACAACCACCCTTGATGGAATAGAAATGGACAGCTACTTTAACGGGAGTAAATTAAAGAGATACTACGGGCCACTCACACTACCTACCCTTCCAGCCATCCATAGATAAAAAGAACTAAAGGCCAAGGTAGCTAGGATGAAATGTCAGGCCATCAAAGAAGCCAGAGCACATAACGCTAAGCTTAGATAGGGTAAGCATATGGCATTGCTTAAAGCAATGCTTGAGCACCCAGGACTAGCAGATGAACTAATGATAGAACCAACTAGGTTGCATGTTCAACTGTAGGGACCGGGCATGCGTATCCGAGCACTCA
Source organism: Dipteris shenzhenensis (assembly GCF_047967505.1). Classification (NCBI taxonomy): domain Eukaryota; kingdom Viridiplantae; phylum Streptophyta; class Polypodiopsida; order Gleicheniales; family Dipteridaceae; genus Dipteris; species Dipteris shenzhenensis. Next base: position 2,727,415 of record NC_141620.1, on the reverse strand, counting down.
TGGATCTGGGAGCGAGCCACAACTTCATCTCCCATGAGGTATGGGAAAAGCTACAGGTACCCCTAAACCTCACCGTGCATTTGGTAAGGGCTATCAATGGCCAACTCATAAGCACCTTGGGTTTTGTGAACTTAAGTCTAACGGTTGTTTGCCAAGCAATAGAAATATGCTTTTATGTTCTCCCCATAGAAGCAACTAATGAACAGATCATATTGGGAAGGACCTAGTGTTATGCCGTGAACTGTCAAATCGACTGGCAAGCTAGGATAGCTTCCCTCATGAATGGTGGCAGAAATGTGGTGATCCCACTGTGTGAACCAAGTCCTGCTCCTTCTGCTGCATCCTCACCGGCCCAAGATAAAGAAGCTCTATGGGAGGGCGGGGACCTAAAGCTTCATCCACCTCCAACCCTCCAAACACCAACCCTATGAAAAGAGTCCAACCCCGAAAGGAGCAGAGGACCAACTGCGGTTGCAACCCGATGCACTTGCCCATCACGCCGCCATTGCTGTCCCCCACACAAGAAAGCCATGAATAGCAAGTACAAGAGGCTATTCTCTGTGCTCAATGCTACTTCAACAGGAACTGACGACCAAGAAGGATCCAAGAAGGGCAGGAGTCCCTAATCACTCCAAAGACGTCTCTATTGAAGGCATCCTTACCAAGAAGGACACGGCACCATCCCGCACTTCAGCCTCCAAGCTCTAATCCACCTCCTCAACCACAGCATCCTCCCAAGCACTGGGTCACCACCATGCTCTTGGAAGACCGAGATAGTTACAATGGCAAGCAAGTCGTCTGGGTGCCGAAGTTTAAGACACAAAGCACAGGGGTTTCGAAGGTAGCAACACAAGAACCTGTGTTGACCTTGGATGCAAAAACACAAGAACCTACCATCAAGCCAACCACCACTAACAAGCCCCAAAGTCTCGAATGTGCCCTATTACCACGAATAGTACAAGTCAACACGAAGTTCGCCCATGGCAGCGAGGGAGCAACACAAGAACTGACCCCTACAATGAGGGGAGTTACACAAGAACCTCCCTCCAAACCTAAAGATGTACCCTCAAAAGTAGTTGTGATCATACCATCTTCAACGGTGCCGCCGACTCACAAGAGCAAGTGTCAGCACCGAAGGTGGTCACACAAGAACCCGTTTATTCTGCGACAAAGGACCATCCCGCAAGGACTCGTCACAATGCCAGTGTACCTCTGGGATCAAAGGTAAGACACAAACTGGACACATGCTCTACATGGCTTTTAACATGCTATGTGGCAACACAACGTCCGTCAACACCGCATTCCACATGATCATCGAGTCGAGGTCTAGGTGAGTCAGTATGGTAGCTATATCATCCAATGCACCCGTAGCCCACAAGCCACTGTCTTGCAAGCACACCCATGCATATCCATGACAAGCACTAGATGATTAGGGTCAGTATGTCCCTTTTGCATTTTTGCAATTTTGCACACGTTGACCTCACAATCTGCCCCACCCCTCACCTGTACACCCCACCCCTTTCCTTTCTCTCTCCCACCTTCCTAATTTCCCCCTTCTTTCCCTTTCCTTACTCTCCTTAGACAGTATCCCGTCAATCGTTGCCATAGCTCTATCCTGCCAACCGTCGCTATAGCACTATCCCACTAGTTGCTGCCATAACAGTACCCCACCGACCATCGCCATCCAAAGATCTCGCCAACCGTCGCCATTCAAAGATCCCGCTGACTGTCACCATCCAATTAACCCACCGGTCGCTACCATAATAGTAACCAACCGACCCTTGCCATCCAATTATCATGCCGGCCGCCACCATAATAGTACCTCGGCAATCGTCACCATTCAAAGATCCCTCCGATCGTCGCCATCCGATCATCCCACCGATCGCTGCCATAACAGTACCCCGCCAACCGTCACCATCTGAAGATCCTGCCGACCATCGCCTTACACCATCCTGCAACCGTGGTGGGGATAGCAAAATCTATATAAAGGAGCACTATCCCTCCGGATCGTCGCCATATCAGTTGCCCATAAACTCTGTCAAAAATTTTCCAACCCCATGTCCTCTTCCACACATCAATCTAGTAATGAGTATATGTCCTCCAACTCCTCCTCTTCCACCGATTCCCTCATCACTCAATTGCCTTCATACTTTCCAATGGATCCGGAGAATGAATTCTTTGAGTTTGAGATGGAGCTTGGAATCCATCCCCGACCTCCTATATCGCAAGCCACTGATCCCTCCGACTCTCAAAGTGTGCCCTCGGCCACAATCCGCATGCCCTCCGAATTTCCAATCGAATATTTACAAGCAGAGGAGGAAGTATCTACGCAACAGACCACCCAGGAGGGTCCAACAACAACAGGCGCGCCCCCCTCAAAGGCTTCAAGAAAGCGCACCCCAACTCCCACACAAGGAGAGTACCAAATCGTGCACTCACAAACACACTCGTCGCTTGGGGAGGCATGGCTCCAACAGCTAGATACATGCACCATCCACTCTCGCTACGCATACGAGGGGCATGATTATACCCTCCACTACCACACCGTAGCAGCTTATGCGGCACTAAAGGAGCCGACAATGAAAGACGCACTAGCAGTGACAGGCGAGGGATCAGTGGTGGCAGATCGCCTTCCTTGCCACTTGGACATGAGTCTCTTGGAAGAGTTCCTCTAGGCCTACAACTCCAACACAAATGTGGGCATTCTTTGAGATGTAACGGGCACTCCCCACTCTTACCACCGACGTGGTGCCGATCATTAGCGACAAGTATGCAATGAGGAAGAAGATGCCCAAGGCTCTCAGCAAAATCTACCATTATGACCACAAGAAAAGCAAAGGGCACATCCACTTCAGAGAGATCATCAAGCCGGAGGTGGAAAGACTAGCAAGGGCCCTACAGTGGTTGACGCAAGTCAGGCACACCAACCACCACCAGTCAATCGTGCCAAATATTTTGTTGCAGAAGCTGGCAGGACCCCGGGTCATGAACTGGGCCGATTACTTCTGTAATCAAATGAGGGAGGACCTCAAAACACACGGAGAGGTCATCGGTAACCCAATGCTATACATGCCAGTTCTCTACCACATGCTACAGCAGCATCCACCTATCGACTATGGGTTGGCCAAAAAGTCAACCACAGGAACGGCACCAGCAAAGCAAGAAGAAGCCGAGGTCAAGCCAAAGCGAGCAAGAACAGAGCCCAGTGCCACTCCAACCAGTCATCGTGCACAACCGGACCGAAGTCAGTTGTTCGCATAGTATGAGGATCACCAAATGCAAGCATTCCTAAGCCGTCAACTACGCCTCCAGCAAACGGATCCTCAGGACAAGGGCATCACGCCCCACTATCGGGCACCAAGTGGCTATAGCCACATGACAATAGAACAGCTCTCTCATGCCGACCAGATGGAGCAGAATCTATTTGAAGCAATAGCACAGCCCCCACAGATAGACAATTCTCTAGAGGAGGCAAGAATAGGCCTCACAACTCTCAGCAACCCTGCTCCAAGCATAGCTCTACGCATGCGATAGCCACACCCTGATGGTTGCCGCCCTAGCCATAGGGCAAACGGCTTTAGATAGAGTAGAGGAGTACCAAGCAAAAGCTGAGGAACTAGAGCTGGCAGTCACAAGGCTCAAGGATGAGCTCTCCTCTAATGAATCCTCGGTCCAAGCGCTCATGGACCAGGCCAACAAAGCAGAGTCCAGCCTCAAAATGACATTAAAGCAAAAGGCGCAAGCGGAGACACAACGCACACAGACTCAAGAGAATGACGAATGCCAAATCCAAACATTGCAGGATCTCTTGGTGCAGGGACGGGCACTGACGATATCCCTGTAGGAGCAAAACGAGTGGAAGCACACCCCCGGCCACCCAAAAGACTCAGGGTTGGAAGACTGTGAGTAACAAGAATTTTGGATGTACATGGAGCTCTCTGCACAATTAGCCACATACACACTTGCAGCACACACTATCCCCTAGACACTCCAAATGCACTTTGATGCACTCCATGCACAAAATATTATTTTCCACCTAGATCTCACATCCCCACTCCCTAGTAACGCCCTCCAAACCATCCTCCGCCGCAATTTTGATTGCTACCATCCCATTCTCTCCATGTCCTATTATTCATTAGATGTTTAGCCATCTAGCCTCTCTCGTCTTTGCCCCTCTGACCACCAAACTCTCACCACCCATCCCATTTTGCTCAATTTCCAAGCATGGTGCCGCATCATCGCGGAGTCCACAAGTTATCCTGTGGACGATGATGTGATGCAATTAGCAAAGCCTGAGGAGCTCAGCCCATGGGTCTGCACCCCTCCTAGTGTGCAAGTTGACATTAATTGGATGCAGACCTATGGCCAAGCCTCCGCAATACAATCCCAAGGGCATCTTGTGGCTTACTAGTCCACCACCTACAATCCCCTCGGCATTATAATCCTCTTTATCCATGTGCTACAAGCTCTCTAAGACTCACTTGAGTCCTTGGTGAGCAATTTTGAAACAATACATGTAGCATATCCCAAGGAAGTAGCCGAGGAGGAAGGCCAAGAAGCCATCTCAATATTTAATTCTACTACCCCACCTACTGAAATACCACAACCACCTCCTTTAGATCCCGCCCTTCCCACCCAGTGGCCACCCAACCTCCCCCGCACCCCCTCCCTCGCACCAATATGCCTGAATATTCTTCCAACGCCTCTAACACCACCACCTCACAGCATGGGACCTCCTCATCCATCTCATCTACTGCTCCAGTCGACCTCCTTGAAGAGGCCCTCAACATGCTGCTCAAGGCAACCAATTTTGTATAAACACCCATCAATACAATGCCCATAGGCCCAGCGAAGGAGGAACCCATGCTAATTGAAGATGATGAGGTTCTTCAAGCTCCTCCCTCCTCCTAGCCCAAAAATGTACAATGGCATCCCAACCTACAACCATTTCAAGAACTGCCAAATAGTGCACTCATGCACCATTGGAAGAAGCAACTCGAACGCTCCCACCTCCACCTCTACGAAATCTTGGAGGTGCACCCCCTCGCGCAATTCATCATTCAGTCCTTCAATGACTAGCAATGCGCCCATCCACAGTGCACAAGAGGAGGTTACCACCTTGCCCCCAATGCTCCAGTTCCACTGATAGATGCCGACACCAGTCTACAGCCTCGCTAGCACCTCCCATTCCTCAAAGTGTATCAATTTTTGCGGTACTACTGCAATGCCCACATTGATAGCCGGATGCACCCCCTGTACATGCCAATGGAATGACGATGGACTTGGGTGGAATTCTGCCAGCTCCAGCAACAACGGGACCCTAAGATGTTGTACAATTTTCCTAAGTACAACTTTCCAAAGGAGATGACATAGGAGGGATTTGCTTCCGCCTTCAATCATTCAATGACATGTACGGCTCAGTACCTGATCCAATCATCGTAGCACCGATCCACTTCAACTGCCTCCTCCTCTTACTCCTCCACAACCTCCTCGCCCATAGCCGCCCCATCAACGACTGCCTCCACAATCTGACCAATTAGATTGTCTTCAACCCCGACATCGGTCCCACACAGTTTCAAGACCTCTGCCTCTACCTCTGCTTCCACAATCTCCATGGCCACCACATCTGCATGTATGAGGATATGCATGCCACCCACTTTTGGAAGTTCCACTCGTATCTAACTTGGCTCACTCCACGCCAGTTGGACCGCTACATAGTCCTCCAAACAATCCTCTCCACACACCTCCTCCAACACGGTTGACTGCTCAGTAGGAAGGGGGGCATGTTAATATCCACGGAGTACAGTTGCCGAATGCAAGGTAACTAGTGATTAGAGGTGATTAGGATTCATGACTTATTTCAACGGTCACAGCCATGGAAGGATTACAGTACAAGCTCAGGGATTTTGAGCCCCAAATACCCCCAATGGTCAAGGTTGTAGATTCTCGCTGCAAATTGCCACAAAATGTGGTTAGTGCGGTTAATTACCTCACGGGGGTTAAGCCGCAAGTAGCCCAAGATCGGCCTATCACTCTAGGTTTTGAGCCTCACACAGGCGGTTTGAGCCCCAAATAGCTTAGGGCTTGGAGGCGCGAGGCTAACACAAGCCCTATTTGGGACCCAGTTAGAAGCACCTCCTAATCCCAAGCACTCTTATATGGTTAACACAAGTGTTATTTCCGACAGTAGGGAGAGATAGAAAGGATGGCAAATATGCCTTGGCACCCTACGGGCCCAAGAGCCTTTTAAATGTAAAGAAAGGGAGGGTGCCAAAAGGAAAAGGGTTGGCCCTCCCTTCAAAAGGTGACATGTATAAAAGGCCAAATGGTTGACTTTGGTCTTCATTGTTGTATGCACAAGTTTGGAATACAAGCTCCCTCCTCTTCAAGGGTGTCTTTGGGTGTTATCTTGTCTCCTTCATAGTGCCTTTGTGTTTGCCACTCCATCCCCCTTCACTCTCTCTTCCCCTTCTCCTTCTCCTTCTCCTTCTCCTTCCCGTCTCCCCTCTCTTCTTCGCTCTCCCCTTTTCCCTCTTTCTCCCGTGGAAACACACTGCAACAAATCGGAAGCCGCTTGTGTGACACAAGTGGACGGCTCGTGCTTGCATTTCTCCTACAAGGAAGTAGCTTGGAGTGGAGGCCCCAATGGCATTCCTTCAACATCCTCACAACACCTGAGTCACCATCGAGACCACACAAATGCTCACATGTATCTAGGCATTTTCCACCCTCTCCAACCTCAAGCTGTAGCTCCTCTTCCTTGGTTGCTTTATGCATGCACATGCATTTTGAAATGTCCAACAGTGTAGGCATCTAACCGACGGGGTCGCTCAATAGAGCATTCTTGGTTCACAAAATGATATGATTGGCCTTGCACATGTACCACTTGAGTGATTTCTTCATGGAATTCCTACCAAATATGCATCAAATTTTTGTATGTTATTAAATTATGCAAGCCACTGCTTGAAGTCAATTGTGTAGTGTTTGGAACAATGGCCAGGTGGGTGGAAAAATGCATAAGGGTGATGCGGATAATGCTTTTTCTCATGTCTGAAATGCTCACAAAATGAACAATCTAGACAATTTTTTGATTGGTGATATTTGATGCATTGCAACGATACGCTCATGGCATCGTTGCAAAAAAAGAAGAAGAGAAAACTATCTGAAAGCGCGGGATCACAGATGTTGTACTCAAAACGGTCAAAGTTAGAATGGTCGTGGACTAGAATGGTCAAACTAGTAAAAAATTGGAATGGACTAGTTGAACTAGTCAAACATGCTAGAAATTGGTAGTTGGAATGAACCACAGGTAGGATTCAAAACGACTTTCATCAATTTAGGTCAAAGGATCCATGTCAAAATGCCACGTGGAAAAATCGTAAAGGGCCTAAGAACCTTAGCTTAATGCACCATTTGCAAATTCTGTATGTCACTTGAGTGCTTCATTTGAATCAAGAAGAGGGAGTGTAAAAGCTAGCCAGATCTCTCCAAGAGATAATAAGCAGGATGATTCCTAATCGAAATGTTAGTCGGAGATGCCTAATGGTTGGAGGATGGGCTGGACTTGCAGAGCGATCAAAGGCTCTCTATCGTTCAAGTATATCTCCACTATGTTGTGCTTGGCTATCCTAGCAATGGCGATCCCACAAGGAGAATTGTAGTAATCATCTACTACACTTGGTACGCATGCTTCAAGAGCTGAATGATGCACTGCTTTAGAGAGGTGATGGTAAGTTCCCTTCAACCCACCGTGCGTGCGCTCATTTGTTGTTAGTAGGAGAAAGGTCTAGTACCTTTGCTAGGCACAATGTCAATTTGCAGCTTCAATCAAGCCTCAATAGTCCTTCACGCTCTATTTTTTTTTTAAAAGAAGGTAATGGCATCTCTAAAAGTGGTAGAGTCGTCACGAAAGGGAGGGGTTTGAAAACTTGTGGTCGCCAAAGTCTTGGCAGAAGTCCTCAACAATAGAGATGTATCCAAAGAAGGAGAGAGAGAGAGAGAGAGGAGAAACTTGCAATTGTAAAGAATATGTGACCTAAAGGAATCCAATATGGAGGCATCTACTCTCATCCAATGTAGATCTCTTTCAACCAAAAAGCTGGGCATATAGTACAAGTGGGTTGCCCTAATAAATGCCAAGAGACAGGTGGGTTCCCACTTCTTTAGCAATGACCCCAACTATCAAGTCTTCACATTTGCCACTTCAATATTAGATAATTCATATACAGGCATCATTATCAACACCTTGGGAGGTCATTATGAACATCCTCTTACTAATGCTTGTGTTTTTGTCCTCACCACCTTTTTGTCATAAGCTTCTTGGCTTTCCTACCTACCCTTTACTAGATTTTAGGATCTTCTAGCCCTAATAAAATCTCAAAGGATCTTATATGGACCTAATAGCTCATTTTGGGTCTATTGACCCTTTCATATCTCTGTGCAATTTATAAGGCTAGCATTTGGCTAGTTCATCTTGATGCTTAAGTGGGCATCATCATCGAGCATTAGCTAGGACTTCGTAGTTTGTTAGAGAATCTCATATAGGTGTCCCTTAGTATTTGGCTAAAACTTGGCTTAGTAGCCATCTTAGGATTTATAGCTGTTATGTGAGTATGATAGCTTCATCAAGGGTGCAGGATACCTAGAGTACACATACATTCAAATAAAGAGCCCGATAATCATGTCTTCATCATGGGGGAAATAATGTTATCTTAATCCACGCTAGAAGTGCTAAACGATATTTTGGGACCATGAGATGCTTTTGTTTTCTAATATTAGTCCATGATGGGTGATGGTTATGCCATCCACTAGTTAGACTTTGGAAACTTACTGATGGAGAGCTTGATACATAATGCAACAAACATCCACAGTGTACACTTGTTAGATGTACAAGCCTTAAAGAGGATTTTTGAACTCTTATTTCTATTTGGACCTTTCTCAGATCTCATTAATAGTTTTTTTTTTTAATGTACTTTCGTGAGCTGAATTTTATGTGTATTTTTAATGCTTTAAAGAGGATGATAGATTTAAAAGGGCACTTTCTTTGCATGATGTTCATATCCACAAAGCTTGCTAATTGCTAATTGGGTATATTAACTACCTATGTTAAGACTAGCATTAGGTCAAGGTAAGAACTTGATGTTGAACTTTATTGATAACTGTCTTCGAGTTGGTCTTTATTTTGCTCATATGCAAAATTGGTAGACTATCTCGGAAGTTGATGATGGTGTTACTGTTGATTTCTATTTTACTGTACTATCCATTAGCAATATCCCTTTTTTTGTACCTAAATTTAGGTTTTCGATAGCCTCAAATCCCATAGTAATTGTAGTTACGTTTATCACATATCGGATCGACACGTTAGCCCTGATTCTAGCAAAGCTATTCAATGACGTTGTTTGCCTTGGCTTCCCTTGCACTTGGACACTTAACACCATCACCCCCATCCACAAGGCAGGGGATCCCATGGACCCGACTAACTACAGGACTATCATGATTGGACATGTGATGTCCAAGATCTATGCAGTTGTACTGGATGCGTCGGTCAGCCTGTTCTCAGAGATGACAGGGCTCAGAGCAGAGGGTCAGGTTGGTTTTAGGCGAGACCATGGGACTATCGATCACATACTCACACTCAGGAGTGTCATCGAGGAGGCCATATCGCGGAAGGAGAGGGTATATTGCTGCTTTGTGGATTTCCGCAAAGCCTTTGACATAGTACCTCAAGCTCATCTCATCACACGCCTACAGACACTGGGATTTGACCAGGAGATCATCTGGGCAATCATGGAACTTTATGAGAGAGTCTCAAGCCGAGTTCAGATAGGCACAGGTTGGACAAATGAGATCTTGAGTACCATAGGGGTCAAACAGGGTTGTCCCTTATCACTAGGGTTGGCCTCTACATCGATGAGCTCGAGACTTTCATGGGGGCTTCCAGAGGGACCGGTTGCTCACTTGCCAGGATCATCATAAGGATTCTTCTTTATGTAGATGACGTGGCACTCTTGTCGTCCACACCCGAGGGGCTCCAGCGACACCTGGATGCACTGTAGGCTTTTTGTCTATCTCATGATTTGGAGATCAACCTTGGCAAGACCAAGGTCATGATCTTTAACACCTCTCGAGCAATCATGCAATGGAAGCAGTTTACTTTCAGTGGGTCACCAGTTGAGATCGTATCCTCATATACTTACTTGGGGGTCATCTTCTTCGGCCCGATTTTCACGATGAGACCAACGATGTAGGCTAGACTGAGTAGGGGATATGCCTCACTGGCTCAGCTAGAGAGACAGTGCTTCCACTCACACTTTCAGGACCCTTGGACCAAGGCTCTTCTCTTCGATTCCTTGGTTCGACCAGCCGGTATGTATGGCAGCCCTTGTTGGGGACCTGACATGTCAGAGATAGAGTGGACATGGGTGGAGCACCTGCAGATCCTCATGCTCTCACGGATGATCCGGGGGAAACCATCTGTACCACATCACATCATTTAGGCCGAGTTTGGTGCTTCTCCACTCCAGCTAGATGCAGCCTTTTAGACCATCACATATCTACACCGGGTTAGATCATATGGGGACTGCACATCAAGGAGGCAAAGGTTGCCATGGTTAGCTCTCGATTCCTCCATGAGGTTGGGCGCAGCAGAGGGAGACGAGCGATGCTTGTATGCACAAACTCACAAATGGTTTGTGAGAGTAGGGTTTCACATCGATAGGATACCTCCTTTTCAATACAATTTAGATGCCCCTCCAGTACTCCCACCCACCATCCCGATCGGGCCACACACCAACCAGGTGATTCGAGAGGATCTCCTGCAGCTACACATCTTTAGGACCTGGTTGGAGCCGAGGGAGCTTCCAGTGAAGCTGAGTTTCTACAGAGATTACTGTCTTCGTATTTCGGAGGAGGGATTCATCACACCACCGGGGTACACTGAGCTTCATATGCCCCACTCACTACAAATCTCCATCGGACAGTTTCAGGTATCATCACAGCGCCTCTGCATAGAGAGCGGCAGAGTAGAGGGGATCCCTAGGGAGCATCGCATTTGCATATTGTGCGACTGTCAGGAGGTTGAGTCGGAGGAGCATTTTATTTTCAAGTACCCAGTATACTACGAGATCTGAGGTCGCTACCACTGTCTCTTCAGAGACGGCTCCGGGCTCCTTTCCAGATTCCTCGCCTACCCAGATTAGAGATGCCTCACGGCCTTCATTCACGAGGGGGTCCGACACAGAGAGTACTTACTCAGGCGACGGGGCTTGGCCACATCATCACACATCTCTCAGCAGGATCACAGAGTTCTTCCCATCGAGTGACATTGATCGTCCAGTCTCTAGCTGCAGACGTGACAGAGACCCTGACCCGACGATCGCACCATGACACACGAGACATCGAGAGGACACACAGATCACTCTGGGGGACCTCCCGTCATTGTTTAGAAGACCCGGGATACGTCCCACAAGAGTCACGGTGGCTTTGGTCTTGCATCGAGCCTCATCCAAGAGACTGAGACGCACAGCACCCCTCGACGGACGCCAGCGTCCCATCACCGGCTACGCACCGCTCCGCTCCAGTCTTTTCTCTTTTCATTGTCACACCTAGATGTATTTGATTATGTATGATTAGACTTAGGATTCAGCACGGGTGATGATGCTCATTTTAGTAGCTCCACCCAAACTGTGATTTGTATCAGGTTTTCTTTCAGTCTCATAGACCCATCGGTCTTCCGAAGACTCTAATAAAATTTCTTTCTTCTCTCTCTCTCTCTCTCTCTCTCTCTCTCTCTCTCTAACGGCTCTCTATAATGCTTCCCCAAGCCTCCAAATCCTCTCCACATGGCACGTATGGTAGAAATAGTATAGATAGATATAGATAGATGTAAAATTTTACAAATACAAAAATCATTCATTATCGATTGTATGATCCTAGATTTTATCAATCATACATTGATTGTATGATCCTAGAAGAAAATCATAGAGTTTTCATTATGTAGCACATTGGGACCAAATTCTGTAGATGCCACACCCAACACGATGAAATTGTAACATGAACACGTTTAAGGCTACATGTAGAAAGGTCTTCCAAGCCACTCCTTTTGCACCACCAATTCAGTTAAATACTAGGCTACACACCCAATTATAGTAAAATTTTGGCTTTCGGTTCCTAGGGAGGCCCCTCAAACTCCCCCCCCCCGGTTGGTGGTGGAGTGGGCACTGGCCAGCATCCCTTGAATAGTGACTCTCCTGGCAGTCGGCGGCATCCGCACAGCTTGAGCAGCGATAGGGGCGATTTGCAGAGCATGCCTAGCAAGGTGAGTACTGAACCAAGGTCACTATAGGGAATAAGATCAGCCAGTAGGTGAAGCCGAAACTGTATCAGTAAGTAAACAATTCCTAAAGCCCCGATGCTCATGGTAGCCACCATGACAACTCGGAAGTTCCGCCAATCACTCAGTAAAACTGTCATTGCTGCTGCAGAAAAGGTGACAACGATGCAAAACACGCAGAAGATCAAGAGCTGGCTGGCCAGAGAAACTGCATTGCGCATTTTATCCACAACCTTAAAGAGTTGAGCGTGAGTGCTTGTTGGAATTGCTCCTTCAGCTCCCACGATCACAGCGGCTACAGCCGAGAAGAAGCTGACGGTGCTGAACCACCAGAAGACAGCGAGAGCAGTGCGGCCATGCACATCGCTGCTACTACTGTTACCACTCTCCAGCTCACGGGCTGACGGTGGGTGCAGCCAACCTTCATACGCCGCGGCGGCGATCAGCACCGCACCCACCAGAATGGTATTTAAGTAATCCAGGAACCCTTGCCTCTCCTCATACAGTGACTTGCTCACATCCTTTCGCTCCTTCATCCATCTCTGTATTCTGGACCGTTTGCAGCTCTCAGCTAGGGCGAACATATAACTCGCGCTGCCATAACATGAAAAGGGACAACTTCAGACCACACCAGAGGTAATCGACTCGGCTCTTCTATCAAAACCAAAATACAAGTTTGATTTCGCTTACCCTCCAGCTTCGTCTTTCTTGCCTCCAGCTTTGTCTTGCTTGGCGGGCTCCTCATTCATTTCCAATTCGCCCGTCCTGTAGTGGCTCGTTTCAATCGCGCATTCCAAATTGGGGTTGTTATTACTAAATTGAGAATGAGAAAGTAGCTGGTCACTTAAAGACAATACATGTTCAAGGAGAGTTTGATTCCACTTACCGAGTAAGTAAATTTACTTTCTTGATGGCAACAAGCTCGTAGGCTAAGTCCCCAAAATCAAACAGAATGGCTTCCTTTAACCAGCCCACCCACACATCTGGTGCAAACTCGGCAAATTCGCATAGATGTTTCATCAATCTTTCTATGTCCTCCTTACGTGTGCCCCCTTCTCTGCAGTTCCTTAGTAGGTCGTCTTCCCAGGGAAAAGTGTCTTGGTTTTGCTGCTTTTGCAGAGCTTTTTTGATGTCTTCAGCCTTCACATCTGGTAAGAGAGATGATTTCAAGGCTTTAGTAATGCGTTCACCAAAGTCGCTGATCTGAAGCTTTTGATAGCTCGCTTGCACCACTAATCCGCGGGCTATATGCATGTCACGCTTCCTTAGAGCTTGGCACATATCCAAGCACCATGTCATTTCTCTCTTCTTCTTCTCAAAACTAAGCACTTCTGCGAACAAGCTCATTGCCCGTTTTGCCTTCTCTGCCCACAGTGTGGACCGTTTTGTCTCCTCGGGGTCATCAACAAGGCCTTTCACCTCATCACCTGTCTTGTTGCCTCCCAGCAGAGTATTAAGATCATTACCAAACTTCTTGCCTTGCAATGTACTTGTACTTAACTCATCATTGTCCAACCAGGCAGAAGCTCTCGCCCAGTCCTCTGTCGTCAGCCCCTCAGCATCCTTGGAAGCACCCCATGAGATTGACTGCACAATACTCTCCCCACGCCTCAATGCCGCTGCGAAATGTGATGGTGTAAATGCACCGGGACTCCAAAACACCGTAGCGATGAGCCTTGGAGGCTGAAGGTATCGCTCGTGATCCTGGCAGGCGTGATTGACTTCATCCTCACAGTCGAAAAGCCACTCCAAATTTTGAAGCCCATAATCGTGAGCTTTCATGCTGCACTTGATCTCTTCTGCACATCTCTGCTTGGTTAGTTCTTGGATTACCTTTTTGTGTCCTCCGCAAGCGGCCAAATGAAGAGCCGTCATCCCATTGCCATCAGTAACATCAGCTCCGTTTCTTTTATTCAGCAACTCTGAAACTACTCTCGAATGGCCTTGCAGAGCAGCGTAGTGTAATGCCGTCCGCCCTAATGTGTCCTTCTTCTCCACGTCGATCTTTTCGGTGACCAACAACTTCCTCACAACCTCTTCGTGACCTTTATACGCAGCCACATGCAAAGCCGTGAAACCTAGGGCTAGGGGAGAGTAAACTTTGTTGACATCCTCGGGCGCCTTTAGCATCTTTAGTACTGAGTCAAGGCAATCTGTGCTATCGGATTGTGCTGCCGCATACAACGATGCGACCAGCTCTCCTGGCGTCGATTGAACCCGAGTACTGTCTGAGCGTCGTTTGCTTTCGAGCTCCCTAAGCACCTCCGGCTGATCGCAGTGAGCAGCGAGGACCATTAATTTTAAAATGTCACAGTCTTCGATATTGACCGGCTGATAATGAACAAGCTGTAATGCCATGACCTTAGCTCCACGCCGTATTGCCACAGTCATAGATTTTCTCCAAAGCGTAGGATTTTCCCAAAGCGTATGTAGAACGTCATCAAGGACAGTATCCACGTTGGCTGCTGCCGTGAAGACTTGCATGCACAGCGACTCCCACGACACAAATGCTCCGAATTCCAACGAAACCTCGACTGCATTCTTCACTTGGCCATTCCGAGAAAGAAAATTCACACAAAAGTCTAGGACCCTTTCAACCACACGGCGACGTCCCTTCCTGATTGCGACGTACAATGCATTACGATACAGTTGGAGATTTTGCCCCTCAGGCTTAACTATTAGCATGCGGTCGACCAAGACGTCAATTTGGTCCTTTCCAGCAGCTACATCCTCGACTGGGCTTAGCTGGTAAGCTCTAGGTTCCGGTTGATCCTCCATAGGGATGAGAATAAGCCGGACAAAAACGGTGTGCAGGTACCGGGGAAAACTGATGGATTACCGAGATGGATTACCGAGATGCTAAATGCTGTAGACGCTTAATCCGTTTGGCAGATTCTCCTACACAGAAGCAAAAAAGAGGATCTTAAGCAAACACGCACTCGGTCCGCGAGTCCCTTGTTTCTTTCGTTTAATTAGGTGATCTGAACAAAAGTAAAAGTACAAAAATGAGAAAACAGACTCACCCGCTTCCTTGCACTGGAAAATGATTTGATGCTGTCGACAGAGTCCAGAGTTAGGCATGGTAATTTTTCACCTTCGTCATAGAAAAACAGCTTAGCATACATATTTTGAGCAACTTTCTAGTCTCCCTGCTTTATTAATTGTGCAACAGTCTCTCTCACCTCTCTCTGCGCTTCTATTCCGGTTTAAAACTCCAATCTTCATGGATCATGAAGAGATCTATCTCTGCGTCAATAAGTCTTGCATGGCGGTCGTGTTCGTTTAAGCCTCATCAATGCCAACGTCCTAGAACGAGGCTCTATCTAACTAATTGGGCACAAGCCACTCTGCCTTGTTAAAAACGCCTAACAACACAACAAATGACATTCTCGTGTGGAAACTCTTGGTTCTTAGAAATCAAGGGCTTTGTAAGACTTGCACCGATTCGAGTGCTTCTGTAGTTTAACGTGAAGCTTCAACCTTCACGTCTTTGTTTCAAGTAAGAAACCTGGTGGAGTACGAGATTGAGATTTTACATAAATCACCGACGATGAAATGGAATCCTGTCCTTTACAATAGGTGAATACATCCTAAGAGCACTGCTGAAGGTCGGATCCTGGATGTTTATTCGTTTCTCAACTCTAGAAGAAAAAGAAAACGGGAATATCTTTCGGAAATGAGAGGAACGGAACCGGGATCATTAACGCTCCTATGGTTTTCATCAACAATACTGGGGATTAGAGGAGAAATGAAGATTGATAGCGCGTCAGAACGTGTTCGAGTTAACCCATCCATTTTAATTACACGTGGACGACACAAATAACAGCACGCAATGGTAGAGGGATAGAGGGCAGATACGTTCCCAAACAGGGTAATAAAGCGAATTTAGAGGTGAACTATAACCAAAAAATAGGAGCCAGAAACTAGCTAACGCATGTTTCCACATTCCAAGACAACGAAAAATATTGAGGATTGCAGAGGAACAAAACAATGAAGAGGAAGGAAATGTGTTTCACCTGCAAGCATAGAACTGAAGGCTTGGCGATTTCTTCCCCTCATGGTCCTTGAATGCCAACTTTATAAAATGAGATGAGACGTGAGGGAGGATAGTAAAGCATCAAACCGCTCCCCCATTGTCACGCAAAGTTAAAGTGCTTATATTCGGCGCTCGAATGATGAATTTATGTAAAGTTTTGAAAGGACTACTTTAACACATTAAAGACACAAGAATGAAGCCGAACAAAGATGGACGAAGCTTGCTTTGCTATACAGCAACGAATCACCCTTCCCTACGCAAAAGCAAAAGTAGAGTCTTCAATCGCGTAAAGTAAACGAGTCTTGCTTTGCTCCTAAAAAAGGAAAAAACAAAAACTCGTATTACTGCTCATCGAAGTTCCGTGGGTTTAAAACATTTCAGCAATGCCATGTTTAGCAATCAATGCAATCCATAACAATCCATAACACAACGTTTCAAGTTTAGTCAAGGAGCAATGCAAATTTCACTACTACCATTTGCTCCTTCAAGACTCTCTTTCTCAGCGCTTATTACTTAGTTTTTTAGCCAAAAATAGTTTGTCGATCTTACAACCAAAAAGTCATAACGTCCATATTTTCATCGATATTAGGGTTATTTGCTGGATTGAAAAAGCCTCGAATGTTTTTTGCCTTGTGCTTGCCCGCCACAATGAGTGCCAACATCAAATGCCCCTTCTTTATGGTCATCCAAGAAGGAATATTGTATATTGTGACTACTATTGGCCATGTGGATCACAACGTGGACCGATGTCCAAAGGGATTAACATCGTCCCAAGACGCAAATGGCGAGGCTCAAGCCCAAACTCTGGCCACCTCTTCTCTACGTATCTCCAAGCCTTTCCATCCATAGGAATCCTCAATATTCCATCCATCGAGCATTTTAACAATTCACAATGAAACAAGTGCATGACACATGTCAGGATCAGCATGTGTCGCAGTATCTTTCCCAGAATCTTGTCTCCTTGTGTGTCTTGTCGGTATCGAGATGCACGATCCTGTGGACATCTTATACAATGCCGTGTGTTCCGCTGTAAAGGATGCAATCACTCGGACATGCATGAATTGACTTCTAATCCATTAATGATGCTAACATCTTCTTTGCATCCTTTCTTGAGTCGGGCATTGTATTTCCTTTTGGAAGTAGTTTTTGGAGTAACCTAGACCGTTGACCCATTCAATGAATTTGAACCAAGAATTTGGAAATCACACTTGAAACTATAGTTTAGACCACATCAAAATTCTTACCGAAGGAGAGATGTAACACTAGTATCTGATCATCCATAAGTTGCTTGTAAATTCAAGATCGGAAGAATGGAGGCAAGACAACAATGGCTTGCCCCTTCGTACAACATGGTGCTTGCTTCAAATTGCAAGCTCTTCTCTTCAGGACTCATCTTATCCTCCCTATTCACTTCCACATCTTCATCTCTTTCATTTTGTGGTGAAGGAGCATCAAAGTAATTGTTTATCATGTCCTACATTATTTCGTCCTCATTTAGGGCATCTTCCTCTTCACTACTTCTATTATGTTGCTCTTCCAGCTCTCCGTCTTCCCTTAAAGTGTTTCGATATCCTAGGGTCAACATTGACTTGTGAGGACAATTATGCGATGCATGTGCTCTCAAGCTTCCCAGAACAATTTCATCTCCCTACATGAAAATAATTTAGCTAATCAACACACATAAGTCATATATAAGCACGAAAGTTAGTACATGAAATGACTTTAATGAATTCACTCATAAAGAAGCTAAACCATGATTCTACCTCATCATTCAATTGTATCTCTGGTAAGGGTTGAAAGAGACCATATCTCTTTATGTGTGTTGTTGATATGTTGCATAATCTCCTTATTTGTCCTTTGCATCACACGCAATCACACAAGACTCATTGATAAAGATTTGATCTACTAGTCTCTTCTCCGGATTCTGATGAGCTTGAAGACGTCTACAAAGGATACACATGATTATTAAAATACCATAATCCATACATGAGAACAAAACATGCCAAAATTGAACCCTTTTTTTTAATGATTGGCTATGGCCTGTTCTGTCAATATTTTCGTCGAAAAACATTCTGAAAATTTTACCAGAGTCACTATTTTTGTTGCTATTAACATCGAAAAAAGCCTCGATAATGTTTTATTCTTACACAACAATACAAAGTAACTATAGACGTGCATGATAGATGCACAAAATAGCAGGCGTATCTATAGGCACTACTAGAATAGTGAAAATATAGGCGCGTATATAAGTGCGTCTAATAGTGTGATTATCAGTGCATCTGCATTGTGTTTTAGACACAGATTTAGACGCTTTTATAAATGCAGAACTGAGAATATAGAGAGTGATATTGATAAATGTGCATCACTGCTTTCCAAACATTGTCCATGATTACCAAAGCATATAATTTTAATAAAAATATCAATGCTTTTTGCAAACCCACATATACAAAAATTAAGTGAGGTGAGGAGAATGAGACAATATGTCAATTACTTTTGCCAATATCAATGATGGGCTACGGTTCGATCTCATCCTCAATGAGATCAACCCTTGCCAAACTATCTACTTCAAAATCCAAACCAATGTTGAGATCTACAAATCCAAACCAATGTTGAGATCTACAAATACATTCAACCCACTACTACTTGTGCGACTCATGTGCTCATCGAAATCAGCATCACCAATGGCAGGCTCGTCCTTAGGGGTAATGGCCTCAATATCTGTAGCTCCTATCTCATGATCATCCTCCTCTCTTGTATCACGATCATCATCAACTCCATGGCCATGATCATCCTCCATACGCTCCGTATTAGTAAATGTACTATACATCACTTTGGAACGTGGCGTAATAGGTATGACATGCCACCACCTATTATTATCCACCATTGGTTGATAGAAAACCTTATTCAAACACAAATACAATCATGTTATTTTCCTTGCAATGAAGGTATCAAATATTTAAAAGTGAGTATTTTTATATATGTGTACAGTACCTGTCCACATTGTTGCAGTAGTACTAGTGTGTCCTTCTTGCTTGCCAAAACTTTGTGGAGTCAATCACAACAAGACAAAGCACCTACAGATGCACACATAGATGCGTTTCCATAACTTTTAAAAAAACTTACGGGCATGTCTATTTGCGCGTCTATTGGTGCATCTACAGACCCGCATCTAAAGGCGCATCTATATAACAGACAAACGTGCCTATAGATGCACAAATAGATGCTCTGCTTCAAATTTAAAAAAAACAGAGAGATGTGTATATAGACACATTTATAGACGCATCTATAGACACATTTATAGATGCCCTCTCGAATAGAGAGATGCGTACATAGACACGTTTATAGGCGTGCTGATAGACGCTCTACAGAATACTTTTTGTTAATAAAAGTAGAATTTTGTGTGCTTGAACAGAATGTTGTGTATGTTGTGTATGCTATGTAATTACAAGAATCCCATTTCCAGATTGTGTAATTCAATTCTTACAGCCAACCGCATTTTAATTAGCACTCTTGCAAGCACGTCTATAGCCAATGATTACAATTCTGAATAAAACACTACAACTCCAAAACGTTTAGTTCACAAGACATTAATTGATAGAACGTTGCACAAGAAAATTGAAAGCCAAAAAAATAAAAAGAGTGTATATTAATTCATAGCTCAAAAAGTGCTTATATGTACATATAGCATGAAGCCAAGCCACGTCCTGTGGCTTTAAATACAAAAAATAAGAGGAGTATATATACAAGAGAGGCACGAAGCCAAGTCAGTGGCTTTAGGTACAAAAAAGAGTAGCTAGCACTACTTCTACAACTAATCTAAGTTCTCCACGTCCTCGCTCCCTTCTACGTCCCTTTCTTCGCCTCCTTCTTCCTGATCTTCTTCCTCATCTTCTTCTACAGGGCCCTGTAAACGAGGGACAACATGTATCAATGTATGAAAAATCAAATCTTTACTTACAATATTGACATTATTTAATTACTTTCAAATACTTGGGGGGGCGCTCCAGTAGCCCGGATATACTGCTCCTCAGTAATCAACCCGTCATCATAGAAGTGCCTCCATGTATCTCCTCTGCGATGGTGGCGGTTGTAGGCTATCTCGACAGGAGTAGGGTACCTACCCACAATATCAAGCTGTAAGATGACACAATTTGCGGAGTGGTTAGTACAAAGAAACAACCTCCTAATAAACTACATAAACAATATAATTTGAGATCAATACTTACAAATTGGGCCTTCCATGATTCAACATCCCCTGCTCCAAAATGCACGCTTCCATATTGCTCCATTTGGATCCTTCGTGTCTCCACGTGCTGCAGACTGGGGTCCGCCTTCATTGCTTTCTTCCACTCACGCTTGTGAGCGGTGTGGGGCGGGCCTCTTGGTGGTTGACCTCCCTCGAGCCTGGCAATCTCCGCTAGTGCATGCCTCTTAAGCGAAGATCTTTTATTGCTAAGTATCGTAACAATATTTGACTTGGCCCATTTATCTATGAACTGAATTAGGATACCTAGAGTGAACAGCAGCGAGGGTCTCATCAGCCAACCTTTTTGGATGGTCTTTGTAGTAAATAAAGCAATCTCTGTAGTTGTTAGCAATTACAGAGCGCATAAAGGCCATGATGTCCTTCCCCCATGCATCCATCAAGATGCCTCCTATTTGAGTGATGTCATAGTAGATCGTACCATCACCCTCTGGCACGTCTGCATCATCTGAATCATCCCCGTCCCCACCACTACCCCTCCCAAAGCACTGTGCCATGCATGCCCCACCACTCTCCCTGCTACTACGCCTGCTATCGTGTCGTGTCGAGCTAGTATGCTGGCCACTCGTAGCTGGAAAAGTGACTCTTGACTATACGGGACTACGCTGACCACTCGTAGCTAGAGAACCGAGTCTCGACTGCACGGGAGTATGCCAACGGCTCTGCGAGACAGAAGGGCCTCCTGACAGCATGGGAGAAGGGGCTCGGCTCTGTAATTGACTGGGCTATCTCGACTCCACTGGGGTAATCACAGCTGTGGGGTTGGGGTGGTTTGGAGTATGTAGTGCCGACTCCTAGGGGGTGTTTAGAGTACCCGTCATGTAGCCATATAACTCCCCAGGACTAGGAGGGTGCCCCAAAAGGTTATATAACTCCCGAAGATCAGGTGAGGCTAAAGAGCTTCCTAGCCACAATGAACTGAAGAAAAGAAAAAAAGAAGATTATTGATGAACTGAAAAAAAGAAGAAAAAAGACAAAAAAAGAGAGAAGGAAAAGAGAGGAGAAAAGAGAGGAAAAGAGAGGAAAAGAGAAGAAAAAAGAGAGGAGAAAAGAGAGGAAAATAGAGGAAAAGAGAAGAAAAAAAGAGGAAAAAAAGAGAGAAAAAATGGGGATAAAAGAGAGGAGAAAGGAGAGGAAAAGAGAGGAGAAAAAGAGAGAAAAAGTGGGGATAAAAGATAGAAAAAGAGAGAACTGAAGAGAGGAGAA
Source organism: Dipteris shenzhenensis (assembly GCF_047967505.1). NCBI lineage: Eukaryota > Viridiplantae > Streptophyta > Polypodiopsida > Gleicheniales > Dipteridaceae > Dipteris > Dipteris shenzhenensis. Next base: position 2,705,578 of record NC_141620.1, on the reverse strand, counting down.
AAGAGAGGAAAAGAGAGGAGAAAAAAAGAGAAAAAGAGATGAGAAAATAGAGGAAAAGAGCAGAGAAATCATTCATGCAATCCCTTGCTTCAATCATGCAATCCCTTTCCATCATTCATGCAATCCCTTTCTTCATTCATGCAATCACTTATTTGCATCATTTAATATGCAATCCTTTTCTTGGAAGTGGAAGTGGAAGGGGAAGGGGAAGGGGAAGGGGAAGATCTCAAAACTTTGGAGGTGCCTCCTAAGGTTCTGCGACATTTTCCCATAATCCCTCGCATCCAACATATGTTCAAGTGCAAATCCATTGCAAAGATCATGTCATGGCATTCCTCCCATCGATCAACCGATGGCAAGTGGAGAACTTCCGCAAACACTCCTACATGGAAGCATATTGAAGACACATGGCCAAGCTTCAAGGAAGGAGCTAGGAGCTTGAGACTTGGATTGGGTATGGACGGTGTGAACCCATTTGGTCTCAAAAGCACCTCTTACTATGTATGGCCAGTGATATTGGTGAATTATAATCTTCCACCCTCTATGGCGATTAAGAAAGGACATGTTATGTTATCCCTTCTAATTCCAGGGAAACATAAAGTCCAAAATCTTGATGTTTATTTGGAGCCTTTGATTGACGAGCTAGAGATACTTTGGAGAGGTATCAAGGTGCATGATGTGAGCAAGCCTCCCTCGTCACGAGACTTCAACTACAAAGCAGTCTTGATGTGGATGATGCATGATTTCCCAAGCTATGGCGAGTGTTCAGGTAAGCATTACACTTCTAATTATGAGTAGGCAAATGATGTGGCACCCTAAACCCACCTTCAACTCTTAATTGCATCTATTGTTCAGGTCTGACTACATTGGGTTACCATGCATGTCCTGTTTGTGGTCCTTCACTAGTTGCCTCACAGGAAGACGCATTGAATAAGATCATCTATGAGAATCACCATCGATTTCTCCCACCTGATCATCCTAGATATGTCGCCCCTTGGAATGAAGTCCTCCTACAATCACTCACTGCGGGAGATTGGATGAGAATTTGGGACAGTTCCACGACTCCTCCACCACTTGGCATGAGTCGGTAAGGGTTTGTAACTATTGTGTGCAATATTGGATGGAAATAAAGATTGCCCGCTAACACCGGCTTTTGTTTATATACTCCATCTTTTATCATTTACCATATTGGTCCCACCCCAAGATCAATCACCTGCTTGATCCCATGCATATCTTCAAGAATGTGGCGTCTACCATTTGGGAACATTTGAATGGGACACGAGATTCCATAGGCATAAGGGAGGATCTACGCACCACAGGGAGGATGCATGAAGCTTGGCCACAAGAGAGACCAAATGGGCGTGTTTTTTTACCTCGTGGACCGTGGAGGTTATCAAAGCTAGAGTTGGTGGCGATGAAGTGCGCTATCACTACAATTCGTACTCCCACTAGATGCATGAGGTGTTTGAAGGGGGCCTTTACAAAGAGCAAGAAAAGAGGTGTAGAGCAACTATATGGCTTGAAATCTCATGATTGGCACAAGATGCTCCAAGTAAGTATTTCCAGTGCATAATATCTCTTTCCTTCCAAATTTATGAGTGAATTAGAAGCAACTAATTAACCATTCCTCATGTGTTCAGTTCATACTACCTACTAGCATTTCTTGTAGTGCATCGAAGGACGTGAAGGATTGTATTTACAAGATGGGCGAGCTTGTGAGGTACTTTACAGGATACAAAATGTGATGCGTATCAATGCTCCATGCAAGGTGTTCATATTGCTAATATGGTGTACTTTTTCCTTTCTAGGTATGTGAGCTCAAAGAAAATTGATCCCACCATGCTTGAGAATGCTCGAGTTATGTCAGTGGAGGTGATTTGTTTAGTGGAGGAGACATTTCCACGTTCTATTCTCACAAGCCGACTACATCTCATAGTGCATTTGGTGGATGAGATTGCTATATGCGGTACTGTACATGCACAATGGTTGTTCTTCCTCGAACGCTTCATGAAGACCTTGAAGGGTTTTGTGAGATAAAATGCAAGACCCGAAGGTAGCATGGCTGAGGGTTGGTTGGTACAAGAGTCACTTGTATATATTTTTGAGTTTTTTGTTGATTTGGATAGCTCTCTCCCATGACTATGGAGAGATGATAAAGACCTAAGGATGACCTCTATTGTGCCTCAAGGGAAAGGACGCAGCAAAGTAATAGAACGGAGTTGCTTAATAATATCAACCTCTATTGCATGCTTAATAGTGATGTGATGAAAAGATGGGTGACAAGATACGAGGATGCAAAGGCAAGAAGACAAGAAGAAAGGGCCCTCTTTCGTACATACCACGGATCTCGTGTGCCATACCCTCAGTATCTAAGAGCACTTCCAAAGGATATTCATGTGGATTGGCTACTTGACAAAATGGAGAGAGCAGAGAGAGACGAGGAGATGCATATCACAATGGAAGAATGGGAGTATGCTAGGGGATGCATGAGCAAGGTCGGTATATATAATGTTATGCATAAGTTAGGAGCTTTCAATAATTTAGATTGGTGATTTAATTGATTTTGTCTTGGTGTAGTGTACCATGTTCAATGCTATATGGTGTGAGGGCAAGCATTTTCGAACACAACGGATTGATGATAAGAGAAACACACAAGATTGCAGCGTCATTGCTAGCTTTGAGGGAGCCAATGGAGCCATGGATGATTATTGTGGCATAATCCAAGATATTATTAAGCTTGACTTTTGAAGCTTCTTTGTGTATGTTTTGGATGTAAAGTGGTTTAAGGATGTGGTGGAAAGAGGCCCTAATGCAATAATCAAACGCCATGCAAGTGGCTTTGTAACTATTGACTCCACAAAGTTTTGGCAAAGTAAGAAGGACACACTAGTACTACCGCAACAATGTGAACAGGTATTGTACACACATATAACAATACTCACTTTTAAATATTTGATACCTTCGATGCAAGAAAAATAACATGATTGTATTTGTGTTTGAATTAGGTTGTCTATCAACCAATGGTGGATAATAATAGATGGTGGCATGTCATACCTATTATGCCACATTCCAAAGTGATGTATAGTACATTTACTAATATGGAGCGTATGGAGGATGATGATGGCCATAGAGGTGATGATGACCATGATACGAGAGAGGAGGATGATCATGAGATAGGAGATATAGATATTGAGGCCATTACCCATGAGGACGAGCCTACCATTAGTGATGTTGATTTCGATGAGCACATGAGTAGCACTAGTAGTGGGTTGAATGTATTTGTAGATCTCAACACTTGTTTGGATTTTGAAGTAGATAGTTTGGCAAGGGTTGATCTCATTGAGGATGAGATTCTCAACCATAGCCCATCATTGATATTGGCAAAACTATTTTACATATTGTCTCATTGTCCTCACCTCACTTAATTTTTGTATATGTGGGTTTGCAAAAAAGCATTGATATTTTTGTTAAAATTACGTGCTTTAGTAAGCATGGGCAATGTTTGGAAAGCAGTGATGTACATTTATCAGGCTGCCCCAAAATCTCACTTTCTGTATTCTCTGTTTTGCATCTAAATTTGCGTCTAATTTACAGTGTAGACGTGCTAATAAATGCACTAATAGATGCACTATTAGACATGCTAATAGATGCACTAATAGATGCACTAATAGACACACTATTAGATGCACTCGTAATTTTTCTATCCAAAGAGCGCCTATAGATGCGCTCGCTATTTTGTACGTCTATCAAGCGCGTCTATAGTTTTTTGTGTTGTTGTGAATAGTTACAAACCCACTTGCATGGCATTTGATTGTTGCATTAGCCTCTCTCCACCACGTCCTTAAACCACTTGACATCCAAAACATACACAAAGAAGCGTCAAAAGAAAAGCTTAATAATATCTTGGATTGTGCCACAATAATCATCCATGGCTCCATTGGCTCCCTCAAAGCTAGCAATGACACCGCAATCTTGTGTGTTTCTCTTATCATCAATCCGTTGTGTCCGAAAATGCTTGCCCTCACACCATATAGCATTGAACATAGTACACTACACCAAGACAAAATCAATTGAATAAGCAATCTAAATTGTTGAAAGCTCCTAACTTATGCATAAAATTCTACATACCGACCTTACTCATGCATCCTCTACATACTCCCATTCTTCCATTGTGATATGCATCCTCTTGTCTCTCTCTGCTCTCTCCATTTCGTCAAGTAGCCAATCCACATGAATATCCTTTGGAAGTGCTCTTAGATGTTGAGGGTATGGCACACGCTCGGCACACGAGATACATGGTGTGTATGAAAGAGGGCCCTTTCTCCTTGTCTTCTTTCCTTTGCATCCTCGTATCTTGTCACCCATCTTTTCATCACATCACTATTAAGCATGCAATAAAGGCTGATATTATTAAGCAACTCCGTGTCTATTACTTTGCTCCATCCTTTCCCTTGAGGCACAATAGAGGTCATCCTTAGTTCTTCATCATCTCTCCATAGTCCTGGGAGAGAGCTATACACATCAACAAGAAACTCAAAAATATATACAAGTGACTCTTGTACCAACCAACCCTCGGCCATGCTACCTTTGGGCCTTGCAATTTGCCTCATGAAACCCTTCAAGGTCTTCATGAAGCGCTCAAGGAAGAACAACCATCGTGCATGTATAGTGCTGCATATAGCAATCACATCCACCAAATGCACTATGAGATGTAGATGGCTTGTGAGAATAGAACGTGGAAAGGTCTCCTCCACTAAACAAACCACCTCCACTGACATAACTCGAGCATCCTCAAGCGTGGTGGGATCTATTTCCTTTGAGCTCACATACCTAGAAAGGAAAAAGTGCAGCATATTAGCAATATGAAAACCTTGCATGGAGCATTGATACGCTTCACATTTTGTATCCTGTAAAGTACCTCACAAGCTTGCCCATCTTGTAAATACAATCCTTCACGTCCTTCAATGCACTATGAGAAATGCTAGTAGGTAGTATGAATTGAACACACGAGGAATGGTTGATTAGTTGCTTCTATACTCACAAATTTGGAAGGAAAAAGAGATTATGCTAATAAAATACTTACTTGGAGCAATCATGAGATTTCAAGCCATATAATTGATCTACACATCGTTTCTTACTCTTTGTGAAGGCCCCCTTCAAACACCTCATGCATCCAGTGGGAGTACGAATTGTAGTGATAGCTCGCTTCACTGCCACCACCATCTCTAGCTTTGATAACCTCCATGGTGCACGGGGTAAAAAGACACGCCCATTTGGCCTCTCTTGTGGCCAAGCTTCATGCATCCTCCCTGTGGTGTGTAGATCCTTCCTTATGCCTGCTAAATCTCGTGTCCCATTCAAATGTTCCCAAATGGTAGACGCCACATTCTTGAAGATATGCATGGGATCAAGCAGGTGATTGATCTTGAGGTGGGACCAATATGGTAGTTGATAAAAGATGGAGTATCTAAACAAAAGATGCTGGTGTTAGTGTGCAATCTTTATTTCCATTCAATATAGCACACAATAGTTACAAACCCTTACCGACTCATGCCAAGTGGTGGAGGAGTCGTGGAACTGTCCCAAATTCTCATCCAATCTCCAGCAATGAGTGACTGTGGGGGGACTTCATTCTAAGGGGCAACATATCTAGGATGATCAGGTGGGAGAAATCGATGGTGATTCTCATAGATGGCCTTATCCAATGGGTCTGCTGATGAAGGAACTAGCGAAGGACCATAAACAAGACATGCATGGGAACCCGATGTAGTGAGACCTAAATAATAGATGCAATTAAGAGAGTAAGGTGGGTTTAGGGTGCCACATCGATTGCCTACTCATAATTACCTGAACACTCGCCATAGCCGGGAAGTCATGCATCATCCACATCAAGACTGCTTTGTAGTTGAAGTCTCGTGATGAGGGAGACCTCATGCACCTCGATACCTCTCCAAAGTACCTCTAGCTCATAAACATCAGTATTTTTGACTTTATGTTTTCCTAGAATTAGAAGGGGTAACATAACATGTCCTTTCTTAATCGCCATAGAGGGTGGAAGATTATAATTCACTAGTATCACTAGCCATACACTGTAAGAGGTGCTTTTGAGACCAAATGGGTTCATACCATCCATACTCAATCCAAGTCTCAAGTTCCTATGTTCTTCCTTAAAGCTTGGCCATGTGTCTTCAATATGCTTCCACGCAGGAGTATCTGCGGGAGTTCTTCACTTGCCATCGGTTGATCGATGGGAGGAATGCCATGACATGAGCTCTGCAATAGATTTGCACTTGAACATATGGTGGATGCGAGGGATTATGGAAAATGTCACAAAACCTTACAAGGCACATCCAAAGTTTTGAGATCTGCTCTATATCTTGCCTCTCCACAAGTCAGACACTCTCTTGCCTCCTTATGTGGTCCATAAAATAGAATGCAATCATTGACGCATGCATGGATGCACTTGTAATCCAATCCTCCAAGAGGGGTCACATGTTGCCTTGCCATATCTCTTGAGGTCGGTAATTTATTCTCCCTTGGAAGCATTTCACACAATAGCCTACACGTGAAGACCATAAATGAGAAAAAGTATTCGAGTAATTGACCCACTAGCATAATTCACCATGTTTGTAAAATAGACTTTAAAGCTTACTTGAGTAATGCATTCAAACTCGCATTGCTCCATCCATAGATGATCTGCAAGTTTAGTAACTCAAGGGAGGCACGTAGAACTAAGAATGTGCACCCCTCAAATAGTGGAGTCGATGCTGTAGTAAAAAGATCATTCTACCCCATGCTATCATCCCTACCTGAGGACTGATGGACATATAAATCCTGCACCATATCATCAAACACCTCCTCCTCCACGGCCTCATAAGGTAATGATGGAGGGCTACTATCATTATCACTCCATGCATCTGTAACGGTCCCTCCTAAAGATCCCACTTCATTTCACCGACGCTTTGCCTCCTCATGACGAGCATAGAGCAACATATGCGGGTGTGGCATTGCATCCTATATCAAATTAAAAAAGGATCATATATCAAACACATGACCACCCATAGGTATCTGAATCAACCTCAATGCTTTAACACTTACCCAGGATAAATTCGCATCCCATTCTCTATACTTCGAGATGTGATTGAGTGTAATTCTACGTGCACGATACATGTTTCGTCGACATCGATCACACACACATTTGAGTTTTTACTCCAACCACATTTCGCGATGGTGGATACAAAGGGATTCATCCTCACTGGAGCTACTTGTTGAAGATGAAGACATCCTATAGATAAACAACCCAAAAAATGTGTTCTTGCATGAGTTTTAAATGCCAAAACTCTATATAGCGTCTAAAAGCGCGTCTAGCAGCATGTTTGTAATTTGAAATGCGTCTATAGGTGCATCTAAAACACAGTGTAGACGCACTTTTAGATGTGCAGACTGCAAACTAATTTTTGAATCTACTTTTAGCGCGCTTGCTTTCCTTACGATACTTTTAGCATTGCGTGGCTTGCTTTCCTATTAACACACATAGCTCTAGGCATCGACACTCATCTCCAAGCACCCACACTCATCTCCAAGCTTACACACTCATCCGCAACCATACAAGAGCAGAGGGTGAACAAGGAAGAGAAGAAGGAGAGGCAGCCTTGAAGAAAGACAAGAAGCTTCCATACCTCTCTCCAAGGTAAGTCTCTTAGTGGTTGGTCTTCTTTGGAAGTTGTTCTCTTTGGATTCGTCCTTTGTTGTATGCAGGGAAAGGATGTTTTTGGTACTAGTGTTCTTCTTTTTAGGGTCAGGCGCATGTCCTTTTCACCTTATTTGAAAAAGCATTTATCGGAGTGTGTCTATAGATGCATCTAACAACGTGTCTAACTTTTGGAAAAATAGGCAGCCGTGCTTATAGATACGTGGATAGATGCACTACGACAGTTTTCTTTCCTTCCCTTCCCCTTCCTTCCCTTCCCCTTATCCTTCTCCTTCTACTTTGCCCTTCCCCTTCCCCTTCCTTCTCTAACAAGTGTAGTGATTGTAAACAAGCATGGTGGATTGGGGATTTATTGATTTCTCCAAGATAAGTGGAGTACATTTTCCTTAGAGTTCTTTTTCATGTATTGTCTTAGTTGTCCAAGACACCCCATGATGTGCTCATGCATGTTTAAATCCATTTTGAAGATACTCATGCCCTTCTTTTGTCTAGGAATAGCTTGCAATTCTCTCTTTTTCTCTCTTTTCTCCTCTCTTTTCCTCTCCTCTCTTTTCCTCTCTTTTACCCTCTCTTTTCCTCTCTTTTCTTCTCTCTTTCCTTCTCTCTTTTTCTCTCTTTTCTCCTCTCTTTTTCTCTCTTTTTTCTCCTCTCTTTTTCTCCTTTTTTCTCCTCTCTTTTCTTCTCTCTTTTTCTCTCTTTTTTCTCCTCTTTTTTTTGTCTCTTTTCCCCTCTCTTTTCCCCTCTCTTTTCCTATCTTTTTCCTCTCTTTTTCTCTCTTTTCCTCACTTTCTTTCTCTCTTTTCCACCCACGTGAAGCTTCAATAGCCTAACATTGAACAAGCAGATACAAACTTCTATCACTCTAATTCAAAGAATTCAAGAGTCTATAAATGCTTGCTCAATGTCAAGCTATCTTTTCCTCTCTTACCTTTCCTATTTTTTCTTTTTCCCCAATGATTGCATGCATGATGGAAAGAGGGCATGCATGATGGAAATCTTCTTCTCTTCTTTTCTGCAGTTCATCATGTGGCCAGGAAGCTCTTTAGCGTCACTTGATCTTCGGGATGCCATCTTTCGGGAGTTATATAACATTTTGGGGCACCCTCCCACCCCTGAGGAGTTATACACATACATGACGGGTACTTTAAACACCCCCCAGGAGTTGGCAGTACAGACTCCAAACCACCGAGCAACCCCACACCGACTAAGATTACTCCTATGGAGTCGAGACAGCCCAGTAGGCTACAGAGCCACATCCCTTTTGCCCAATCATCAAGAGTCCCTTCTCCCTTGTGGTCTAGTGTCCCTTCTCCCCGATCATCAGCACTCCCTTCTCCCCTACGGTGGTCTGGAGCCCCTTCTCCCCCCCTACGATCAGGAGGCCCTTCTACGTCATAGAGTCGCCAACGTACTCCCGTGCAGTCGAGAGTCCCTTCTCCAGATATGAGTGGCCAGCGTACTAGCTCATCACGATAGGACAGCAAGCGTAGTAGCAGGGAGATTGGTGCGGGATGCATGGCACAGTGCTTTGGGGGAGGTAATGGTGGGGGCGGGGATGATTCAGATGATGCAGACGTGCCACAAGGTGATGGTACAATCTTCTATGAGATCACTCAGAGAGGAGGCATCTTGATGGATGCTCAGGGGAAGGACATCATGGCCTTCATACGCTCTGTATTTGCTAACAGCTACAAAGGTTGCTTTATTCCATACAAAGAGCATCCAAGTAGGTTGGCTGATGAGACCATCGCTGATGTACACTCTAGGTATCCCAATCCCCCCAATGTTGAGTTCACAGATAAATGGGCAAAGTCAAAGATTGTTATTATACTTGCCAATAAAAGATCTTCGCTTAAGAGTAATTCACTACCCAAGATTGCTAGGAGAGAGGCAGGTCAGGCACCAAGGGGCCGGCCCCACACCACTCACAAGCATGAGTGGAAGAAAGCAATGAAGGAAGCAAAGGCGGACCCCAGTCTGTAGCACATGGAGGCACGAAGGATTCAAATGGAGCAATATGGAAACGTGCATTTTGGAGCAGGGGGTGTTAAATCATGGGAGGCCCAATTTGTAAGTATCGATCTCAAATTATATTGTTAAGTATCGATCTCAAATTATATTGTGTTTATGTGGTTTATTAGGAGGTTGTTTCTTTGTACTAACCCCTCCGCAAATTGTTTCATCTTGCAGTTTGATATCGTGGGCAGATACCCTACTCCTGTCAAAATAGCCTACCATCGTGGACATCATAGAGGACATACATGGAGGCACTTCTATGATGAGGAGTTGATTACTGAGGAGCAGTATATCTAGGCTACTGGAGCGCCCCCCTAGGTATTTAAAAGTATTTAAATAATGACAATATTATAAATAAAGATTTGATTTTTCATACATTGATACATGTTGTCCCTCGTTTACAGGCCCCTGGGGCTGATCAGGAGGAAGAAGACGAGGATACTCAGGAGGAAGAAAACTACGAAGAAGGGAGCGAAGAAGCAGATGAGTTAGATTAGTTGTAGAAGTAGTGCTAGCTACTCCTTTTTGTACTTGAAGCCATTGGCTTGGCTTCGTGCCTCTCTTGTATATACACTCCTCTTATTTTTTGTACTTGAAGCCACTAAATGTGGCTTGGCTTCGTGCTATATGTACATACAAGCACTTTTTAGGCTATGAATTAATAAACACTCCTTTTATTTTTTTGGCTTTCAATTTCCTTGTGCAATGTTCTATCAATGAATGCCTTGTGAACTAAAATGTTTTGGAGTTGTAATGTTTTCTTTGGAATTGTAATTGTCGGCTATAGATGTGCTTGGAATCGTGCTAATTAAAATGCCAACCGTGCTAATTAAAATGCGGCTAGCTATAAGAATTGATTGCACACTGTGGAAATGGGATTCTTGTAACCACACAGCACACACAACAAACACAACATTATGTTCAACCAAACACATAACTCTACAGAGCGTCTATAAGTGCGTCTATGAATGCGTCTTTCTTTCTTCTTTTTTTTTGATAGAGCATCTAATAGCATGTCTATAGGCACATCTATATGCACGTCTGCCTACTATATAGATGTGCCTATAGAAGCGGGTCTATAGACGCACTAATAGATGCACCTGTAAGTTTTTTTTTAGTTAAAGGAACACGTCTGTATGCACGTCTATGGATGCTTTGTGTTGTTGTGTTAACAGGACATTGAGCACTATCCAAAAGAACTTTGATCTATCACATGGAGGTACCATAACATGTGTTTACATAGTTTGATGTGCATAAAGCATAGTATTATGGCAATGCATTATGATTATTTATGAAGCATAAGAGGGGATACATGGGTAAAAAGATGGAAATGTTCATTCTTAACCATGAAAATGGGATCCGATGGCCATGATACTTTTCACAGGCCTTAATCTAGGTGATTTTAAGTCCCTTATAAAGTATGATGGCCATCAGGTCCCATTTGTATGACTAGCATACCACCGAGGCATTATTTCAAATCAAAAGAGGGGATGCATGGGCAAAAACATGGAAATGTTCGTTCTTGACTATGCAAATGGGATCCGATGGCCATGATACTCTGCATGGGCCTTGATCTAGGTGATTTTAAGGCTTTTTTCCCTTTCCTTTTCCCCTTTTCTCTTTTCTCCCTTCCCTCTCTTTCTCTTTTCTCTTTTTCTCTTTTCTCTTTTCTCTTTTATCCTTTTGAATGCACATGGTACACTAAAATTTTGGGAGGTGAACCCCCCGAGAGAATGGCAAAGTACTCACAAAGCTAGGTCCCAATATTTGGGAAAGACTCATGTGCAAATGGGAGGAGGAGACAGAGCAAGTGTCAAGCCAACTGGTTTCCATAGATATCTCCCAAGGCACCGTCGAATGTGGACCTAGGGAGAGAGAGAGACAGCCATCATCGACATAAATGATCATGCTCTAGTACAAGAAGTACCATTGGGGGGAGTCAATCCAACTCCCAAACTTCCACCACCCTCCCCTATGAGGAAATAGGGAGTATGAAATAATAATGGATTCCAAAGACACCCGAGTTATAAACCAAATGCACACGCTTAATGTAGCCTCCGAATTCAAGAGGGTGGTGATGGATTTTTGCAAGAAATCACAAAAGAAAAAGGATTATATACCCTTGGATGTTGAATAAAATGGCCCAAGTGCTGATGTCACAAAAAGATCAAAACCCAGGAAGGCTAAGGCTAGGAAATCCAAGACTACTTGGGTCCATGCAAAAGATTGCAAACTTGTTAAAATGGAGCTAAATGACCTGCAAAAATATGATCAACAAAAGAAGGCAGTTGCGCAAGGAAGAGTAAAGTGGGCCAATCCCACTTGGGCTCTAGCAAGAGGGCCTCCTTCGAAAAAAATTTGTAAGTACCTCTTGTTTTACTCTTTTATTGTATAATTTTGGGTAGTATATCAATCACTAAAATTAACATGTATTCTTAGGATGTGAGTTTATGAAAATGGGCCGAGAATGTACAGATGAAGAGTATAGGTATGCATACAACAAAAACACATAAGCTCTAATGAATGTACTCATGGAGAGGGGAGAATTTGTACCGCTCCTCAATGCAAGCCATTATTACATTTATTTTTTTAAAAATGCTTTCAAAGATATATATTTTTACCATGAAAATCGTGTGCCAGTTGGTTGAACAAGATGACGAAGATGAATACAGAGAAGCTCACTAGGAGGATGCTATAGCACATGGAGAGGGCGCCAATGGGGGTGACGATAGTGGAGAGGTGCCAATGGGAGTGAAGAGGACGAGGTTGGGAGTAGCGAGTACTAGCACTATATTCTACCCATCTGCCTATTGATGATGGACATACGAATGGAAGTGTAGACTTGTATATAGTGTCAATATTTTACCTCATACAATGTAATAGGACAATTTTGTAATGAACAATTCTAAACAATACAATACAATGGCTACTACAGTGTAATACATACTTTTATAAAAGGGAAGCTTAGGGCTTAGCCGCCCTAATCTGCCCTTAAAAAATTTTGTCAAAATAAAGCACCGATATAAGCGTCAATAAGGCTTTGGAGACTTTGCTTACCAAGCCCTTTGGGTTAACAAAAGAGACCGTCTTTTTAAATACTTTATGGTTTTATACAACTTTTCTTCCAACCATCATTGGGATAGATTTTTGTAAAGCTTTTTCTACTTAGAGGCCATTTGGATGGAGTTCTATAAGGACTTTAAAACACTACAATAGCTCAGCTCATTTTTTGATGGAAAAATACACTATTTTTAAATTCAGACTTTGATATACATAAAAAATAATGTCTATATTAGTGTCGATAAGGAAGTGTTGAAAAAAATATTGTTATTTATGTTAAAATTTCCATCGATATGTAGAATTTCAACGCTAATAGCAACGGTTTTATTGATGCTCATATCGATAGTAATTGAGCCCTTTCCAGGTCCCTTGTGATAATTTTATTGATGGTATTATCAATTTTGGGACACAAGTTTTGACGAAATATCGACGGTTATATGGACGCCCTCTAAAGTATTGTAAGAGTTTCCACTGCACACCTGCTCTATATAGTGACATCCCTAGTACTAGTTCAACATAGTGCTTGTACCTACATCCATGGGGGGAAAAAAAAAGCTTTTAATTAATGTTAAGATTTCCATTAACTCTAGAACAACATCTAAGAAAGTTCATTCACGAGCTTGCAAATTATTTACATAGTTTTTTATTACATAGTAGATATGATAGTATAAAAGCAAGGGATTGTTTTGCTACAAGATTGACATTCATCACATAATACTTTTGTTGACATCAAAAAATCAGTGAAAGTAGCTTCAATGCTTGGATCGAGTTCATAAATACTAGCTTTGGATTGTTTTGTAAATTAGCTAAAGCAAAAGACAGATCATTTTATGATCTATTAACTCATGTGTGGATTGTCTTGAGCTTTTTAGGCTGTAACCTTTTTTATTATACCAATATAGTAGCAGTTCCATTGGATGAGATGGTCTATCTAATAGATCAATCGGTGTTGATATTCAACACATGTTTCTCTTCTCTTGTTCATTCCCTGCTTACCACATGCCCTTTCTTTTCAAACTTGTTTTGCTATTGACATTCCTCTTTTCTTTGTTAAAGCATGAAACCTCATTTGAGGGGCATTCAAAAATATAGCATGATCTGATTAAATCGCAAGTATCATATCTTTTTTCCAAAATACCTCTTTTTCTTTCAAGTGATTATGGACTTGATCCTCAGAAAGCTTTTGGATTTCTATTCAAATTACTAAACCAACATGCTCATGGGTATATACCTTGTCTTTGATGATGTTGTAAGGTCACCCTTATCGACTTCTTGAGCTTCCACATCAACATTTAGACATCTAAAACCAACATCATAATCATGATCATTATAATCATTATCTAAAGAACAAATACTTGCTACAAATGCCAAATCTTCTTTTCCATATTTTGAAGGCTCTTTCCACCATCCATTCCTACAATTTCCAGTTTCAATTATGAGTCAGATTTGCAACACGAAGCTTCTTCTTCATCCAGTCCCTCTTCAAGTGCTTTCACCAAGACATCATCTACATTGGAAGAGTCTAAATCCCAAATATTCAAGTTATTACTACCTGATCCAACTCCTTATTTTACTTTTGAATCTTTGACCAAATGTTTTGAACATTTGAGATTTCATAATTCTAGTCAAGTATTAGATTCTTCAACGTCAACCATCCTATTCATAGTACTTACACTTTTTACAACATCACATTCATTAGGTGCTCTTTCATTTCTCATAAATTGCCATACCACCCACATTGCTGAAGAAGTTTTCAGATGGATTAAAACCCAATATATGGAATAGGATTTCAAAACTGGGATACCTTCTATTGCAAAACTAAACAAGTAAAATAACACAGTGATAAGAATTTTGAATTTTGATGCCACTTTCACTCTTAAATAAACACAAGAGAGGTTGGGGGGGGGGGGGGGGGGGGTTGAAGGTCTATTTGTAAAAACCCTTCTCTATATTTATCATGAATAAAACACACATTTTTTCTATTCAATCTGTGAACACCCCCTTTATATGATACCTTTCTATATATGAAGAATGTGTAAAAAGGGGAGTTTAAAAATACCTTCTACTGAACCCATATGCTATGCTTACATATTTATGAGTGAACCCCCCACATAAACATTCAACTTGGAAAATGCTAATATATCAATATAGCTAGACACTACCTCTCAACTCAATTGAAGTATGTTTTTATACCAAATGTCCTTTCAGAAACACCAATGAGACCCATCACCTAATCTCAATCTCAAACAATTTTTAACTTTTTTAGAGGAAATCAGCCATGCTATAGCCTATTTTTGTCCTCAGGTGCTCATTATGTAAAAACCTTATATAGCACATGTATGCACTCAAAGGGCATTTATCACTACAAGGTATTGGTTGGTTTTCAACGGAAATACTGATGGAAATTATAGTAATTTGTTTTTCTCGTGTGCAAAGCATTGGTATAAGTATTGATAGTACCATCAATATTAGTGACCGTATATACTGACATTGGTAGAGCGTCAGTATATACCAACACTGGTAAAGCATTGGTATATATTGACACAAAATAGAAGCTAAAAGATTTTTTTATGGGGCAAAATAGGGCTTGTTTCAATCCCATTATACCCCACTTTTGTATGTGTTTTATTCTAAGGTAAGTATTACAACATGTTGTCCGAGGTAGCAACATGAGAAATTGCCTAAAACTCTCAAATCATGTCTTATTACAAAATTTCCCTTCCGGAGAGGGTAGTACAAAATTTGAATATGAGATACAAAATGGAAAAATTGCCAAAGGTATGTTAAATACAAGGTAAAAACTCTGAACCACTTGACCCACTTGACTCATCCCCACCTCTGCTTGATCCATCGATCTCCTCGTCTCTACCTAATCCCTCGGTCTCCTCTCTCTCCCCCATGTCCCCACCTAGAAGCTCCTCCTTTTTTGTGTCGCCTAGGGCTTTGATGGGGTCGAATTGGCCACTCGGCTAAGAATGAAACAATTTAAAAAGTGAGATTATAGCTTAATTGTAAGATCAAGGGTACGATCAAACATGCTTGAGAACAATGATGATTGGAGTAGACTTACATGACAAGCAACCAGTGCAACCCAATTGATGCCATATCCTTGATGCTTCATCTCTTCAAAAAATGCCCTCGCTCCTATTTTTTGTGCATATCTATACTCCTTGTCTGTAGGAGAATGGCCAATCACAGGCTCCTATGAACCCAAGTTAAGAAAGTTAGATGAATTGCCATATAATATGGGTGATTAAACAAATAGAACAATATATGGGTGATTAAACAAATAGAACAATAAAATATAAGAGAAATAAACTTATCACCCATGCCTCGTAGCCTACCCTTTTGCCACTCCTGAGCTGCAAAGCACCTATGGTGTCCTCGGCACCCTCGTTTGATCTACCCACTCGTTTAGCATTTCTTAAGCTATTTCTTGGCAAGCTTCCAATCCTCTTTGTGCACCCACAAAGGCCTACTCTATCCAACCTTGATCCTATCTCTCATCTCTGAACTACGATGTCAGAGTACAAGGCCCATGCAATTTTTCATGTAATCATCATTAAACCAGTATCCTGGGGGGTTTGGAAATCTCTCCTAAAGTGTCACTATGAGATCATCCTTCATTGTATCATGTTGCATGCAACAATTTACGAATATACCCTTGGAAAAATATCAAGTCATCTGAGGTGCCTCGGATGAGTGATGGCTTTTTTTCCCTTTACATCCTCAATAATCTATTGTATCTCATTAATCTAGTATGAAAGGTCATCGGTGTGAGAAACTCTCCCTACCTAAAGCCTAAGATGCTAGAGGGAATGGTGGTGGAGTGAGGGGTGGTAGATCAAGATGGGGTGGAGCCACAGCCGGGGTGGTGGAGCGGGTGGCCAAGGGGCCAGTAGTAGCAAGCTGCTTCTCATTGTAGGTGGGGAGGCAAGAATTTGCAAATTCATCTACCTCTACACTTGCACCTAAACCACAACAAGCGCTCATTTTATTCTCCCTAGGGCGATGGGTGTAGCTAGGGGTGGTGGAGTGAGGGGTGGCGGAGCACTCCATGATAGGGGTGGAGAAGGGGCCAGTGACCCAAAGGTAGTGATGCCTCACTAACTTTGGCAGTTGACGGTCTGTCAGATAGGCATAGCTCATGGTCTTGCACTAGGGAGAGCCAATGCGCTAGGAGAGGAACAAGATGAGGCAATCCAAGACTGGATAAGAGAGCTCATTTATGAGATGATGTCCTTTATCCTCATTAGTCCATGACCTCCGCTCAACCACTAGGCTGCTTTGAAGTGAAAGATCTGTGTTGTGAATCCATGCTAAATAAATAAACACAAACATAAATGAAAAGGGAAAGCTAAATAACTAAAACTATGGAAATGCAAAAATCAGAAGAGAAGAAGGGGAAAGAGAGGGGAGAGGAAAATAAAATAGGAGAGGAGAAGAAAAAAATGCAGAAAAGAATAGTGGAGAGGAGAAGAAAACAGTGCAGAAAAGAATGGAAAAGAATGTGAAAATGTAGAAACACGAAAAAGAATGCAGAAATGCATAGTTATTTATATATAGTTTATTTATTCTATATAATCTATATAGTTATACTAGATTTAGTTATTATAGTTATAGTTTAATATATACATAGTTTATTTAATTTTTTATAGTTATAGTATAGCTATTTTAAAGCTACAGTTATGTAGTTATATAATCTTCAGTTACATAAGTTTTAGCTATATAGTTATATAAGCTACAATAGTTATAAATTTATTTATATAGTTATAGTATTATAGTTGTCTAGTTTAGTTATAAGTTATAGTTTACCAATTACATATAACTAGCTATAGTTATAGCTTCATATAACTAGTTTAGGCTAAACATAGGGCTTTTTAAGGCTAGAATTCAGTGAAAGCGTTTAGGCTAAACATAGGGATTTTTAAGTTTATAGTTAGCCTGGCTAAGCTCACTTTCTCCCTCATGATCAGTTTTACCTTCTTGCCTAGCCACCTCCTTCTCGTTGCAACCATGCCTCGTTGTGCCTTCAACATTCCCTTCCCATTGCACCCCCCCAACAACCTCCGTTGCGTGTGAGCAACTGTCCGTTGTGTGGCGACCTCCATTGTGACCAACCACCCATTACAAGCACCCGTTGCAGCTTTTCATTTTACCATAAAGGTGAGTCCATTGAGACTGGAGACCATGCTTGGGGGAAAGAATAGAAAAATAAATCTTTAGCCAATTGATGTCTTTTGCGATTGCCTGAAGCAAGTTAAAAACTATGTGCATTGCAAGGTTCTATGAGTGCATTTTGCAGGCATGGAGGCAAGTTTTTTGGGGTCCCAAGAGCCAATCGCTGGCTTTTTCCCCACAAAAGCCAATGATTGGCTCTTGGGACCCAAAAAATTAGGTTGACGTTGACCTTGGCTTTGCCTCAAAAGAATAAAATTTTTTACTCGCCAAGCAAAAGCCCAATCACCCATGATTAGTTGAGGCGAGTTTTAAAAAAATGTTCTTTTGAGGTCCTATGAGCCTTTATTTCATACATATCCATTCTATTGAAGGACAAGACATGAAATCTTTAAGGCCCCTATGAGCTAATCGTGGGATTTCACCAATCGAAACCCTATGATTGGCTCATGGGGTCCTTAAAATTTTCATGTCTTAAGCTTGGCCTGCATAGTGTGCTCACATAGAGCCACAGTTTGAAGACAAATATCTTTATTGCCATGTGTTAGTTGCGGGCATTTGCATGGCAAAATCCCTCGATTGGCTCACAACACCAAAAATATTTTTAGTTTTGTTGAAGGCCACGAGCTTTGAAGGCCAACACATCAAATTTTAGAGGCTCCCATGAGCCAACTGTAGGCTTTCACTCAGCAAAATCCCGCGATTGGCTGATGGGAGCCTCTAAAATTCTATGTCATGGGAGCTAATATGGTCCACTTTGAGGCACTCTGAAGCATAGACTCTTGTGGCAAAAGCATGCTTTTTTTTTTAAAATAAGCCAATCTATGGCTTTTGTCGAGCAAAAGCCATAGATTGGCTCATGGAAAAAAAAAATCCACTGATCTTTGCCCAAAACTAAGTGCTTTTTTTTTTTTCCCATGAGCCATTCTATGGCCTTTGCCCGATGAAAGCCATAGAATGGCTCATGGGGAAAAACTTTATTGCACTTGGAGCCAAATCAAAGACATATATAAGTAATAAATATATATACCAAAATTACACACACACACACACACACATATATACATATACATATACATACATACATACATACATACATACATACATACATACATACATATATATATATATATATACACACACACACACACATACATATATATGTGCCTTTATATATACAAATAAAGGCATATGTATAAGAATTATATATAACAAGGAGTCATAAAAATGACAATAAAATCATGCAAACAACAACACAAGTCCTTTTTTGAAAAAAAAACAAAAAAAATGCATTTATCAAACAATGGAGACACAATACACAATTTTATGTCAAATATCTTTTAAAAATAGCTACTTTTATGGAAAAAACATTACTTACATCTTACTCTAAAACCTAGAAACGTCCAATATTATGAATTAGAAAGAGTGTTCAAACCTATAGTTTGGAAAACATGACAAATTACAAAGGAGAAGTAACTATTCTATTCAACTAGGAAAGTCCTTGGACCTTTTTCTTTAATATATATCAATTATTTTTCAGTACTTATTTGTGCAAATTTTTATAGCTCAAAACCATACACAAGAATTTCTAAAACTTGCAATTTAAACATTTCTACACATTAATGAATTCCACTTTTATTTTATTTTTTCCCTTTTTAAGCATATTTGAATCAACTTTCTCTTGAGCACTTTTGTTAACAGAGTTTTATACTAATTACTTCCATAGAAGTAACAACATTGCCTTCAAGTATAAGTTTTATACCAATATATGTTTTCAAACTCCATGTTGTATGTAATGTCCAATCCATAAACCTATAGGAATACATTTTCTTTTTAAAAATCTTTCTTTTTATACAGTGTTTATCAAATTCTTGAATTTAAGAATATTTCAATATTAGCATAGGTAGTTATATGGATTTCATGGCCATAGAAGAGGTTTGTTGAATATAAAGATGTTTTTAGATTTAAATATTAACTAAAGACGCATATTATCTTACATTATTTGGATCAAATAGTTAAATTTCGATCTAAATAGTGACGATTTTAAGTTTATCAATTCACTTTATTTCAATCCAAGCCGTCATGATGTGAACTTGGATTCTGGAATCCGAAATTTGGCGACAGATTGAAATTTTCGTCCAAAAAAGGGGGGAAACGAAGCATTCCAAAATGTGTGAAATCTCGCTTTCATTTAATGAAACCTTCAGTGCCAAAGTTTCCCGTCGATGGGAAAAAAATCGTCCAAAAATTCCACCGACGAAAAAAAATCCATCGATCGAAAAATTTCCGTCAATGGAATTTTTTTTCGTCATCAAAATCGAGATTCTCAATGAAAATTTCAATCAATCGACAGAAATCTCAGTCCGTTAATGGAAACTTTTCTTTCATCGATGGAATTTGTGATTCCAAAATCCACTTGGATTCTGGAATCCGGATTTTGATGACGGAAAAAAATTCCGTCCATGAAAATTTTCCGACGGTGAAAATTTTCCGACCAACAAAAATTATTCCATCGGTGGAATTTTTGGATGATTTTTTCCCCATCGGCGGGAAACTTTGGCACTGAAGGTTTCATTGGATGAAAGTGAGATTTCACACATTTTGGAACGCTTCGTTTCCCCCTTTTTTTTGGATAAAAATTTCACTCCCTCGACAGAAATTTCAATCCGTCGCCCAATTTCAGATTCTAGAATCCAAGTTCACATCACAATTTTCAAACAACAATTGCTCTTGTTTTCATAGATCGAATAAAGTAAACTTAAAACTTACTACCATCTAAATATTAGCCATTAGGTGGAAATTAAACCATTTAGTCCGAATGACAAGAGATTGTATTACTATCTTCTCTAAACTTTGACCATTTAGATATATTAGTTACTATCTAATTCTAGAGACATTTTAAGTTTCAATTGGAGTAGACACTGCCTGATAAAGGTAAGACCCTCTCATGGCTACCTATAAAATTGACAAGTTCAATGGCCAAGGCTTTCACACTTGGCAAATGAAGATAAAGTTTGTGCTTATGAAAGAAAATTTGTGGGACTTAGTCAAGCAGGAACTCAATCCTGTCACAAGAAGGTGAATCAAGCACAACGAAAGGTAAAGGGAAGGCAACTGACTCTACTTCTACACCTACAAATGTAAAAAGGATAGAGAAAGCTTATGCAATAATTGCATTAGGTTTGGGAGATGATTATGTACATCACATTTCAAATTTGGAATCCCCTTTTGAGGCATGGCATAAGTTAGACATATTATTTGGTGCTAGCTCTCATCTTCCAATTTAAATTTGAAAATTAACTTCTTTGAACTTAAAATGGAGGGAGACAATGTTGTAGCTCATGTTAATACTTTGAGGAGTCTTATGACACAATTAATATGAATTAACTCTCTAGTCACTGAAGATGATGCTATGGCTATGCTCTTGAAGAGTATGCCTCAAGACTTTGACTATGTTGTGACTACTTTGAAGAATCTTCCCCAACCCACACTGGAGGGCATCATCAGTGCTTTACAAGAGGAGGCAATAAAGAACACTTCAAGAATGGGTAAAGTGCACACAGAAACACTTGCAATAAAGTTTTCAAAGAGCAGGTACAAGGCATGCAAGCATTGTGGGAAAAACAATCATCTTGAGAAGGATTGTTATAAAATCAACCCTTGCTCTTATTGTGGCAAGAACAATCACTCAGAGAAGTTTTGCAATGAGAAAAAGAAGAGTATGACAAATTTGGTTGAAGAGAGAACTCCATCAATAAATGAAGCATCAAACTTTGTGGTAGAGGACAAGGACTTTGCCTTTTGAGCACTTTGTCTTTGAAATTTTTGTTTATCATCACTTGGTCAAATTTTGAGGTTCTCTACCTGGAGTAGTACTCCAAAAAGAATGTTATGTGTTTTGTCTTTTGTAAATCACCTCTGGTTACCATATGATGTAGGCCATGTGATATGTCTATCCCATTTTTGTAAACCTTGACCCTTGGGCACCTTTTCTAGCATCCTAGCCATAGATTTATCCTTGACCACCACCATGAGATGGCATGAGAGGCTATGTGACTAGATGTATCCTTAACATAGCAAGAGGCAAATGCTTGAGGGTGTTGGGATAAGTTTGATCAAGGGTTTGCTCTAAGGTGCATGTGTGCATCTAGGGGAGTCACATGTGTGTGTGTGTGTGTGTGTGTGTGTGTGTGTGTGTGTGTAGTAGAAGCACACCTAGTGCTATGAGGTGTCTAGTTTGTGACCTAAGTGATGATATAAGCATAAAGGCACCCACATGGGAGGTTCCTTTGATTTAGCCAGTCCCACTGATGTAGGGGCTTATTGCCACTGATGTAGGGGAGGTGCCTACACCTTCCTCTCACTCTATATAATGGAGGATCTTTCTTCATTCTAATACATGGATTTTACCTCACTTGAGCTCTCTCTCTTTGTGTCATGATGCATCTTTTCTATCCCACTTCTTCAATTAGTTATGCTATGTTCCTCTAAAACAAACACAAAGCCACCTGGGCACACAACATCAAGAGTGTTGTTCATTAAAATGACCAATGTGATTCCATTGATTAGCAATTGAGTGGACATGATGCATCTGAATATGAGCAGCCTATGGACATCAACTCCATGTAAGAAAAGGAGAGACAGCCTAAGTGAGTAATTCATGTCTATAGCCCAGGGGGTGCACTACTAAGAAACCCTAGATACAACATGCATTCAAGGGATATTTTTAAATCCCTTATCTGTAAATTTTATGTGGATTAAAAAACCCCTGTTTTAATACAAACTTATGGGGGGGTTTTTTCAAAATTTAATTAAAAAACCCCTTTTGTAAATACAATTTATGTAAATTTACCTTAAATTTTAGAATTAAAAAACCCCCATTTGAACCCACATGGTAAACCTACATATTTATAGGTGAACCCCCCAAGCTCTATAGTGACATTATTATTCCACAATAACACAAGAATCTCTCCAAAGGAGAACTATGTTTATAGGCTGTGGAGGGGATGGAAGAGTATGACAAGCACATCATACACGTGCGTGATACAATGTAGGTCAGTAGTCATACTTCCAATGCTCTCTACTATTATCTTTTTTCCTCACAAATCATTATGCAAATTAAGTTTCATTTGCATATTATGAACGTTTAGAGAGAGAGAGAGAGAGAGAGGGGGGGCGGGGGGGAGAGAGGGAGAGAGAGTATTCTTTTGTAAGCTTGGTGGTTGAAATAACAACTCCCATGCTATTATAGTTTTTGCAAGCTTAGTGGTTGAAATAACAACCATAGTGCTTATTCTAGTTGGGAATCTATGTATCCTAACTTGAGCAAGCCGATTGGATCGTTGTATAACTGGTTGTAGCCACATGTATGTATACGGCACATACAATGTGCTACATAGCTCATACAAATGTGGTAATGGAAGATGGAGTGTAATATAGCACATTCAATGTGATACATTGAATACACTATGTGTGTAGTGTACTACAAATTTAATGTCCTTGGTGGCCTAACATCCCAATCCTGCACATGAAAAGAAACCCCTAATCTATGCACAATGGTAAATTCCTTGTGTTGCATGTTGGCCTTTGATGAAATTATAGACATTTTCTAATATGATGATGTCATGTCCCATGGAGCAAGGTCAATGCTATGATGTCTCCAAACTAATGAGTAATACCTATTAACTCCATCAAAGGCCAATGCAATCCAGGTGATTTTCCATTGAGCCCAAGTTTAGTAATTGTTTTCATGTGCTGAAGTTTATGCGATTAAGATGTGGAAAAATGCTGGTTACCACTATCATATGCTAGTTACCAATCTTGATTATGCATAATAATGTGTCTATTGCTATCTATTTTCTTCCCAAATTATTATTGTAAGAGTGCATGTGCACGCGAGAGAGACAAAGAGCTAGAGAGAGAGAGAGAGAGAGAGAAAAGGTTGATGAAGAAGAGCAAGAATTGCCAGAGATACACCAAGAAGAGTAGCAACTTAGATGGTCTACTAGGGAAAGCAGACCACTAGTCAAAATGATATATGCTCAGAAAGGAAAAGCAATTTAGGTTGAAACTACTAATTATGCTCTTATGACTACCATCATGGCTACAAAAGAGCCATTGTACCTCAAAGATGCAGTTGACAAGCCAAAATGGCAAACTGCTATGAATGAAGAAATGGAAGATTCGTACAAAAGAAATACTTGGGAATTATGCGACCTTCCTTCAAGAAAGAAGGCCATAGAAACAAATGGATTTACAAAGTGAAGTACAATCCAGATGGAAGCATTGAAAGATACAAAGCTAGACAAGTTGCAAAAGGTTTTGCACAACAATATGGTCAAGACTATGATGAGACTTATGCTCCAGTAGAAAAGATGGACTCTTTGATATCACTAGCGACACTCATTAGATGGAATAGGTACCAGCTAGATGTCAATAATACATTTTTCAATGGTTACCTAGACAAGAAAGTCTACATGCGGCAACCAGTAGGTTTTGTTGAATCATGGAAAGAGCATCAGGTTTTCCATCTCAAGAAAAGCCTCTACAGCTTAAAACAAGCACCTAGAAGTTGGTATAGCAGAATTGACAAGTACTTTGGTAATCTAGGATACATGAAGTCCATACTCTCTACTAGAAAGTTCAAGGGGAAGACATTACTATTGCACTTTTGTATGTGGATGACCTGATTGTGACAAGATGAAATGATAGCTTCATTAGCAAGCTAAAACAAGACTTATCTACAGAGTTCGACATGAAAGATCTTGGACTTATGCACTATTTTCTTGGTTTTGAGTTCTAAAGAGACTCAGATAGCACCTTCACGAGTCAGCTAAAATATGTCAATAGTCTCTTGAGGAAGTTTCATATGGCAAATTGCAAGATTGTAGCCACTCCCATGGAATAGAGTTTGAAACCTACTAAAGATCTATAGTCAATGACAGGTACTATCACCAACTCATCGGATCACTTATATATCCGACTATCATAAGGCTATATATTTGTTATGCGCAATAAGTTCACTTGCACAGTTTATGGCAAATCCAAAACAGTCTCACTGGAATGCAGCCAAAAGAGTCTTAAAGTACATTTGAGATGCAAGATAATTTGGAATAGAATACAGAGGAAATCATCCAAGGTTCCATGGATACTATGACAATGACTATGTAGGAGATCATGAGACCAGGAGATCCACACAAGGATATGCAAGAGATCATGAGACTAGGAGATCCACACAAGGATATGCAATTTTCCTTGGTAAAGGTGCTATCTAAACAAACAACCAACTATTTCTTTATCTTCAATAGAAGTAGAATATAGAGCACTCACTATAATGTAATGTTCAGTCCTTCTTCAATTCCCCAGAATCATCATCTTGAGGAAAGGCTTACTTCATGATGTTGATCTTGAGGGAAGGTGTTGAGGAACAATCTCAACATCATGTGTTCAATATTGTGCATAGCACTAACACATAGAGTGCTATAAAGGAAAAGGTTAGAAACCCTAGCCCTAACCCTAAAGAGGTTTGTATATATTCATCATTTTCAACTACATCTAGTGTACAGTTAGTCATTTGTGGTGTGCTCTCTAGTTGTGCTCTCTCTCTCTCTCACCTCCACTCTTCTCCTCTCCTCTCTCCATATTTGTTCAAAAACTACACAGTTTCAGTCCCTCTTTTTGGCATCTGGGTGAGGGATCTCCAAGGGCTTCAAGCAAATAGCTAACATGACATCATATACTTCTAGAGATAGAAAATGTCTCCCTAGTTCTATGCATGCACATGCCATGTTGCCTATGCCTACAAGCGCGTCAATCACCACATACCCCTCTTGTGTGAAGCTGTGCAAGAGAAACCTGCAATCATGATTCTCATGGGTTAACTAACCATGAATGGCATTGTAGGTTGCAAGAAGCATGAGGCACCATTCATTGTTACAATCACCTACTCAAGTCAAGTTGTCACTCCGCACCACCCCATAGAGACACATGCCTATCCCGTGTGAATTTAATGGCCCCAAATGGAGAACCCCCTACCTAGTTGGAGTGCCCCATGCAAATCTAGTCCCCACTTTTTTTCTCTACTAAGATCATATTGAAGTAAAAGGGTTCCTTGCATCATTGGTGTTGGAACATGGCTAAAACAAGCCAGCTCATTTGTCATCACCACCAAACACATAAAGTGGTTAGTATTGTGCAGTCTTTCAAATTACATTCTATGTGAATGATTTCTTTACCTTCTCCTTCGGGTTCTCCCGCATATATACACACTCTATGTACTCCATCATGGTGCAATATAATGTGAATCTGTTGTCCATTGCCTCTTATTGCACATAAAACAAGTGATCCGGTAAGCATGTGATGATGAGCCACCCATCATGGTCACAATTTTGGACTGAATTTTGGAGTCTAACTAGTTGTCAAACTTTTTTGTCAGATAGATTGTCAAACTTGTTAGATTGATTGTTGGACTTTTCATCAAATGGATTGTCAAACTTGTCGTCAAATGGATTGTCAAAATTTTTATTGGATGGATTGTCAGACTTGTCATCAAACTCATTTTCCCCTTTGGTTGCCAAATAGGGTTGGTCACTTTTTAAACCTGACTCATTGATAATCCTATTGTGCATATCTCTTTCTTGTCCTTTCATTAGAGTTTTCTTTCCTTCAACTCCTTTATCTCAAAGGTTTTCTCACTCAACAACCAAAACATCCACTTTTTTGAAACACTCCATTACACCTTTGATGAGCATGCACCCCAAAAAATCATAAAGTTCATCTAGGTCATGGAGCTGATTTCTTATGGGGTACAACAATCCTCATTGCATTGAACCTAGTAACTCTTGTATTATCACCTCATTGGCTTGTGAAGGGGGTTGTGGTGGTTACTAGATTTGCTAATTATTGCAAAATCTCACCAACAAAGGGCCTCTCTCCAAGCAGTATTTTACCTACAGTAGGCAATCTAGTCCGGGCTTGTGTCCATCTATTTCCATACAGTAACCATAGTCTAGTGCACCATGGCGACCAGTGCCTAATGTAACAATGCCAATGCCTAGGCCCATACCAGTGTAGCCAGTACACCCGAGTCCACACCATGTATGCTAGATCTAGGTCCTATTAGGCCAGGAATAGCTGACATAATACATACACGGCCTACAACTTTCTATAATCCACCCCAAGGGCCACCCAATTATGATACCATGTCAGCCCCTCAAGCACCTTCGTCTACACCATAGAAAATACCTATAGACGAGGCTATGAGGATCCTAGAGCAAACACCAGGAAGCGGGGCTGCACTACCAGCATTTGTGGGAAGAGACAGCAATGCTTCAAGGAGTCAACCAGTCACCATCTCCATGCTTATAACTAAATTCTTAGGAGAGGGAGATCCAGTGTCCCATGTCAAGAGGTTTGAGCAGATTTGCAAGCTGGGGACTTAGGTGACTTGGACAAAGTTAATGCATTCGGTCTAAGCATAGATGGTAAGGTAGGCGAATGGTATAGGGTCTAGGCGCGAAAGAGAAAATCAACTGGGAGTCGCTTAGAAAAGCATTCATAGTGGGATTCACCCCCAAGAGTCCTAGATGGAGTCCTATTAACCAACTGTATAAGGTCAAACAGAAGGCACACAAGACATTACGGGAATATATCACAAGGATTAAACACTTGAATTCCCACTGCGAGCCTCATGAGAGGATGAGCAATGAATGCTTATTGTCACGCTTCCTCGTTGGGTTAAGGGATGCAAAGCTACATGATCATGTGTTTACCTTGAACCCCACATCATTTGAGTTGTGTAGCAAGACCATTGTACTCTTGGATGATAAGATGAAGGATAAGGCTCAACTAGAGAAGTCCCCTGTAGCTTTCTCCAATGTGACTCATACATGCAAGACTATTAACACAGATGAGGCTAAGGAGACAACTCCAATCCCTAAGGGAGCCAACATAGATGAAGTGACCATCGATCTTTTGAATCGAGTGGCTCAACAACTTGAGGGAGGATTGGAAAGAGAAAGCCCCATCAATCCTCACCTATTTCCTAGGAGAGAAAATGTGTGGTGCAGACTATGCACACGCAACCACCCTACGAATGAGTGCCCATGCCTTAGGGCTAGGTCCGCACTCTATTGTGCCCATTGTGCCAAATGGGGGAATCCAAAGAAAAATCCCCAACCAACGTATCAATAGAGACAAAAACCTCTGAACTTGCTCACCCCACGTAACCAATTTAATCAAGGTCAACTAGCAATACAAGGAGCCCCTCCTACCAACCAAGGGCAATATAGGGCTCAAAACCTCATGTTGCCACCACCTATCTTAGGCCCTCAACCCCCACCACCTCGAATCACTCCCATGAATCAGGTGATTATTGAGGAACCCCCGAGTAAGTGGGAGGAGCCAGATTATGTCTCATCGCGGCAAGTGACTTCAGCCCATACAAAGGTTTCTTATACCAACCCAGTCAGTTAAGTCACTACATTTTGCAAGATGAATAGTACGCCCTAGTATACCAAATGGCTCCTGCACTTGAACAAGCTAGAGACATGAACACCTTGATGTGAAGACTGGCCACACAATGTTACACATACCAAGGCCCACATCGGGCCGGTGAGTGCCCCTACAAGACTCAAGGTCACTAGTTGGTTCCCTACTTTAAGTGTCAAGGACCTCACTTCCTAAGGGACTACCCCTATAAGGAGGACCAACCCTTACCCCCAGCAACCACTTCCAACATGAATGCTCTGTTGTGCTTGGGCTATGGGGTGGATCACCTCTTCAAGGACTGCCCAATGAGGCAAGCACCAAAAATGACCCCAGCAGATCCTAAGACCAACATTAACATGTAGAGTATCGAGAGGGGCCAAGTCTCTTTGGTATCATTGAATGTGATCACAATGGCACATGCCAAGGCCATGAGCAAGGATTTTAGAAAGTAGGCTCAACAAGATAAGGTGGCTTCAACCTGCCGGTCTAAAGACAAAAGCCATTTAGGTGTAATTAAAATAGGGAATGGATTGGATAAAGTTATCATCCAAAGCGGATCCAAGGAGGACACCACCACCGTATCCACTTCCACCTTGTCTAAAGGCACTGAGCTGATGCTGGACCATGCCAACCCTTGGTTTGCAGAAAAGGGTATATAAGAGGGGTACAATCACATAGGCAAAACTTAAACTCGATTGGGGGCAATGAATACCCAAACCCCGCAATTGAGAAGCAATGCCTCGCGAAGGCACAACAACCGATCTACAACTACCAAGACAATTTTGAGGAAGCTCCCAATTACCTACCAAAGCAAGAATGACAAGGCAATCTTGGATGGAGGAGCAAGTGTTAGCATTATCACTAAACAATGCTGGGCTAAGGCGGGGAGGCCTAAGATTCAAAGTACCAATCTGGTTATTAAACTAACTAATGGAGCAATGGCCCAACTGATAGGATTCTTGAGGGACATTAAGATCAAAACCTTTGGCCTCACCGAGTAGACCCCTCCAGCTATGGCTAAGGCCCCCTCAAGATCTAATCCACCACTGAAAGGAAAGGCTCCAAAAGCTCAAGACTTCTCCTAAGGAGAAGCAACCTATCAGGTCTTGGAAGATGATGAGGAGGAGAAGAATGATTTCCATCAAGTCCTCAAACACTTCAAAGATTATATGATTCAAGACCACAAAATACTTCTTGAGCAAGTCAAACAACTGCAAAATAAGGGAAGCTTCAAGTATGATGGTCCGGCTATGGTCAAGGAAGTGGACCTTGCCTCAAACAATGAAGACCCTAAACCAGTCTATATAGCCGACGACCTCACCCCCAAACAAGAAGAGGCCCTTATTACCCTCCTGCATGAGTATCAAGATTGCTTCTCTTGGAAGTATGCCTATATGAAGGGCATGTCGACCGAGGTCATACAGTAGAGACCCTACCAGATGAATTCAAACTATGTGACAATTGTATGGGAAGAGATACAGAAATCATCGATGCAGGGTTCATCTATGAGATCAAGCATAAGGACTAGGTATCCCCCATTGTCATAATGCTAAAAAATAGTAACAAGATCAGAGTATGCGTAGATCTCAAAAAGGTAAATGTCATGACTCGTGAAGACCATTACCTACTACCCTTTACAGAGCATGTTCTAGAGAGAGTTGTTGGCAAGGAAGCTTATAGCTTCCTAGATGGGGTTTTTGGATATAATCAAGTGTGTATAGCACCAGAGGATCAGCAAAAAATAGTGTTTACCACAAAATGGGGAGTTTTTTCTTCCAAGGTGATGATCTTCAGGCTCACTAATGGTCTCACAACATTCCAAAGGCTGATGATCATGGCTTTCAAGGAATATCTGAGGGATTTATCTAAAGGTTTTCCTAGATGACTTGTGTGTTAATTTTAACTGGGATATTTAAATGGGATAATCACCTTAAGTACCTGAGACTTGTGTTTGAAAGATGCCGTCTCTACTAGATGTCCCTCAATCCCTTGAAATGCCAATTTTTGGGTTAACACGGAGTTATCCTCCAACATGTTGTGTCCGAAAATGGGATCTCCACAGATTATAATAAAATCAAACTAATCCTAGAATTACACCCCCACCAATGCAGAGGGGTTACAAAGGTTCACTAGGCACATGGGCTACTACTGTAGATTCATCTACAAGTATGCCAAGATGGCCCATCCCTTGCACAAATTATTGATCATTTTCTTATTGGACAAAGGATTGCCAAAACCTCCTATGAAACCCCCAAACTCTCGAGCCTCAATTTTGTGAGCACCTAACTAGGATATGATATTTCATGTCCACATTGATGCCTCTAAGTTTGTGATAGGATAGGGCTAGGAAACTCATTAAAGATGTAGCACCATATCAGTTGATAGCCGGCTAGCTCTATTGCATAACAAGGATGGTATAATGTGCCACTACATCTGTGAGGATGAAATTGTGGAGGCCTTGGACGAGGCCCATTCGAGCATCATAGGTGGTCACTTTGCTGGAGAGCTTACGGCCCATAAGGTATTGCAAGCGGGATTATGGTGGCCAACTCTTTTATGGATGCATCTGAATTTCCTAAACGTTGTGACCCCTACCAACAACGAGCCTCCATCCCCACAACCAAGACTATGTGCCCCTAACCGATCAGCCCTTCGAAAAGTGGGGTATCAATTTTGTAGGACACTCTGATAGCCAAAGAGACTCAGGCCCAATATATTATCATGGCCATATATTATTTTACCAAGTGGATAGAGGTCAAGGCCACCAAGAAAACGGATACAAGGATGACCGCTAAGTTCCTGTACGAGAACGTAATATCACACTTTGGCCTTCCACTGAGAGCAACTGGGGGACCCATATTATTAATGATATGATCCACATTCTAATGAGCGAGTTCCTCATCATTTATAGGAATTCCACCCTATTACCCTAGAGTGAACAAACAAGCCAAGAGCTTAAATAATCCTTGTGGCACACAATGATGTGAACGGTAGAGACCAGTCATAATGACTAGGAACATAAACTCACCGCAGCACTTTGGGCATACGAAACGACATATAAGGTCACCACCAATTGCACACCCTTTAGCCTAGAGTTAGGGTTAAAGCAATCATGCCTATGGAATTCATAGTCCCAAGCCTCAGAGTTGCAATTAGGGATAGATTATCCAAAGAGGAAATTCTAGAAGGCTAATTGAGCTTGAAAAGCTTGATGAGATGAGGTTGAGAACGGGATCATGTGGCATAAAGGTCAAAAAACTATGCCGCAAAAGCGGTTTGACCGCAACCTCCAAAACAAGGACCTAAAATAAGGGAGGCCTTGCGTTATCATATAGCATTAAGGAACACGAAGCATAAAGTGAAATATCAAGGTTTGGGTCCATACAGGGTGGTGGTGATTCCACCATAAGGGTCATGCAGAATTGTGACCCTTGATGGTAATGAAATGAATGGTTACATCAACAATAGTAACTCAAATGATATTATGGTCCCCTAACATTCCAAACACTACATGCCATCCATGGGGGAAAAGAGCTATAGAAGGAAGTCACTCGTATGAAATGACAAGCAATAGAAGAAGCTAGGGCTTGGCAAGCCAAGGCTAATAACAATTTGCAAAGCATCCGTGGAAGTGTTAAACTCCATGGATGATCTCACTATTGCCCCGGCTAGGGTACAAGCGAACTTTCAATTGTGTAGGGAAACTATTTGCTCAGGGAAGCCTTCATCAACCCTAGAGCAAGCCATAACCTCATTTCCTATGAGATGTACACCCAGCTCTTGACATTGAAGGTAACCCTTGGAACCCACTCCTATCATGGTATGCAAAGTGAATGGAAAGATCTCACCCATGATAGGTTGTGTGGAATTGCCCATATCGGTAAATAACCATAGCATGGCTAGCAGAGATGATGTTATGCTATGCCTGTAAGTGCCGTCGACGAACAAGTCATTCTCGGTAGGACTTGGTGCTGGTCAATCAATTGCCAAATTGATTGGCGTGAACACACAGTGACACTAACAAACGATGGACACACCTTATTCATCTCGATCGGCTTTGGGACCTTAGAGCTATCAGCAACATGTAAGTCCAACAATCCACTTCATGAATCCACTAAATAGAATCAAAGCTTCCTTGTATGCCTCTACTGTTATATCAGGGTGGTGTCCTCATCCTTCAATGGAAATACCATCGCGGCATTAAGAGGACAAGTAAAGGGGCCACCCTAGCCGTATATTCCACATCGACAGCCCCTCCCTCTTCCCCTTCCTCTAAGGAAGAAGAATCCTACTGGGATCCAAATGGAATACCTCTCGCCCCTACTTTGCATTCTTTAGAAAATCAATTTCAACACGTGGCACCCTTGCTCCCTACACCAATTTGGTTGCAAGTTGCAAATCCAAGAAGGAAAAAAAGCAAAGAAGTCAGCCTAGATGGATTCCTAAGTGGCTACTTCAATCCCAAGGTTACTACAAGGGTAATGAGTACTTCAATCCCAAGGTTACTACAATGTGTTGAGTAATGACAAGGAAAAAAAGCAGGGTTGAGTATTTCAACACGTGGCACCCTTGCTCCCTACACCAATTTGGTTGCAAGTTGCAAACCCTTGCTCCGTTCATCCTTGGAGCACCCATTGAGACCAAACCTACAGGATCAATGGCAGGCAGTGGTAGTACCACAAGAACCTACTTCTAATGTGGGGGTAGAGTCACAACAACCTACTGTTAGCCCATCCAAGAGGACTCACACCAAGGCAAGAGCGCAAGTGACTCCACTCTACCCACGAGTTCCTATGTTGCAAGCAAGGCCACCACCCACAACTGCAGCAGTAACATAAGAACTTGCTATCACAACAAAGGGAACTGAAGCCCAAGCCCTTGATATGCCCCGATGGGTACCTAAGAGAAAGTCATTAAGTCTAGCCTCTGCTCCTCTGCTTCTACTCCCACATCGACGATTGTCATAGTGGATACACAAGAACCTGCTCCTAAAAAGGGAGTAGCACCACAAGAACCCACTAACAACCCTATAAGGGAGGTACCACCCACAAGCACCAGCATTTCCACAGGTGCCATGGAATCCCAAGCACTACCTCAAGTTTCTTAGGACTTTCAAGCCATACTACTTCCAATAAATGCTGGTGCCCAACCCATGCAACTCGACAAGGACAAGTTGAGGATGTCATCTGTTCATAACTCCAAGGTGCAACTCTCCACCCTCTTCATCGGTGCACTCAACACATATGTGGCTTGGAGATACGCTAGGTACGCTAAGTCCTTGCAAGATTGTGAGTCCACTTGTACTGCTTCATTCTAGGTGACAATAGGCAGTCCCTATTGTTGGTGAAAAGAGGAGTCCCTTTCATAGGGAGTCGTTCCCTAGGTTAATAGAGCACCATTCACACCCCCAATAGTTCATACTCATGGAGTACCATAGGTAAATAGGCCTTGTCCCCAAGTCTTTCAATTTCAATCACAATCATCCGCACTGTAAGGGGATCCCCAAAGTAATCACCCTTGCTCACTGATCTATCCCCTCTAGAAAATGTCAAGAAATGTCCAAAAAATCAGAGAGGACTCTAGAATGGCCCCCCAAAAAAAATTTATGCATTAATTGTAACCCCACGGACACGTCAAGTTAATAACACGGTGCATGTCGACTTCCCAATGTGATGCACATGGGCTTGCTAATGCAGTGCATGTAGGGATAGCAGCGCAATGAACGTTGGGCTACTAAGGTCCTGCATGCTGGGTTGATAAGGCAACATTCATCGGGATAGCTAACATAGCATGCACCAAGTTAAATCTCTATAAAAATAGGATCCCTGGGCAAAAATATATTTTGTTAACAATTATAACTAAACTCTTGCAAATTTTCTCTAGGACTTTCCCAGCTACCAAACTGACTGCCAAGCCCTCCCACCTGCCCTCTAGCCCCTCAAACTCTTAAATGTTGCATGAGTTCATCCTCCAAAAGCTTCGATGACACCTCGAGCAATATTTTTGCAATTTACCATTCCTTTGGCCCCATGCAGTATAGCCAAAATACCCCTAGCCTATCTAGCTCATCCACCACTCCTTCTACCATTGCTATCAACCCATCTTCACCCTCTCTATCCCATCGTCCACTCTTCCTATCTCTCTTCCCCTCTCTGGTAATGTTACCCAAGAGGAGCTCATTGAGGAAACCCATGCTTAGCCCCACCCCGAAGAATCTGGTCAAGCTTCTACTTCCCACCTAGCCAAGCGTAGGAAAGTCATCCCTGTAGCCCCTCTTTATACCAAGCATTCTGTGACCACCACCAATACTTCTCCCCTAGGCAATGACTGGCTCAACACCCTCAGCGGCCTTTCCATCCATTCCTCATTCCATTATAAGCCCAATCTAGAATTCAAAATCTCTTATCATACGTATACCTACTACCAAGCTTGCCATGACCTAGAAATCAAGTCTTATTTTGAAGCCGTTGGCATAATGCCCCTTGTGGAATGACTCCCCTACTACTTGGACCTAAATTGGTGATGAGTTCATAGATAATTACAACAATTCAATGAAGGTCACCTTTTTCATAGATGAACAGGGGGTGATGCATCATTTTCAGTTAACTAGTGATGCCATCAAGTTGGTTTTTGAATTCCTGATGATGACCGAACCCTATGTAAAGGTCCGACAACTAGAGCAGAAGATCGATCAGTTGGTGGATTATGACACCAGATGCCACAAGGGGTGTATTCCATCTGGCAACATCAAGAACCCCACATATGTGCAGCCAGTGCATGTACTCATGCTTCTCACCAAGGTCGAGACTTGAGATGTCCGACCATCATAATGTGGTGGTCACTAATTTGCTGCCACACTTCTAGAGTCGGTTCAGTTTAGGACCGATTGGGCCGATTGGGCCAATTGGGCTGATTACTTTACAAAGTACAGTGCCATAAGCCCCATCAAAAAATTGGCAATCCTATGTTATTCAAGCCTATAATCAAGCACATTATGAAGCCAAAGCATTGGACTGTTGGCCATTATGCACAGCAGCACACCACTGTCCACACTACCTGAGGAATTCTGCAAGCTCCAGTCCCCCATGCATCAATGGTTGAAGAACAAGCACAACATCGTAGGCTACAGGAGGAAGCAAGGACATCCTCATTGTGGGAACAACATAAGCTGGAATGAGCTCAGCAAAGCACCATGCGCATGGGCCAGCAAAGTGTCACTATCCCTCTTACGGCACCTCAAACAGCCACCCCCTCGATCATGGCTACACAGCACAGAGCCAACAACAAGAATAGCAAGAGCAGCAATAAGGGAAAGACCGATCACCTCTATGATGACATTCTCAATTTCGAAGACCTGGCTAGTCCAAGGGCATAGACTTAGTAGCTAGTCCCCAACCTTTTGAGGTAGATTGCCTCTTTGCTCTCATCTCTCAATGGTAAGAACCCTATTGGAGAATCCATAGCACCCTCCGCCACAAACTGGATTGATCTATAAGAAGCCCTTGGCCACTATGCAAACCCTACTTATGGGTCGCCCTTAGAATGTCATCAGCTAAGGGAGCAAGCACCAATGCATGCCGAGTTTATGGACTTCCTAGTACATGGCGTTAACATAGCCCATAATAGCTTCAAAAAGGCGATAGGAGATCATGAATAAGCCTTAACCATGCTCGACAAAGAATCAATCAACTCACTGAGGAGCTCCAGCTAGCATGAGGTTGCATCATCAGTTTACAGGCCGTGGGTGAAGCCCTAGAAAAGACGGTAAGAAAAGCAAGGGAGTTGGCCACACCCCTACAGGAAGAGGCACTAGAGAAAGAGTTATCGATGGAAATGGCCCAAGCGGATACATTGCTCATCTAGAGCACAAAGGCCAAGCAAGCTCTAGACCAGTATCGCGAGGATGCAGAGAAGACCCAAAAGATATAATATTTGCATGCCTCTAATCGAGAGCAGTTGGAATGGTACAATCGACTATACCATTAGCTAGAGCTCGCACGGACATAGTCCACTAAGGAAATCGAGATGCACACTCAGAGGGAAGTGGAGTACGATTAGGTCCCTGACGCATCCACCAACCGCAACACTCACGCCCTCGAGCCCCACATAGTGGAAGACACCTTCCACTTTCACTTTAGGATCTCCTCTATTCAGTATCACCTTGATCTACATTTTTTATGTCATCCACCACCACTCTATCCATTCACACCCCATCTTAGCTATGGCCTTGTTTAGCGGTGACCTTAAATTCAAAGAGTCAGGTGGCTGCATGAACATGGTCGGGAGGAAGCCCAAAAAACTTACAACTATCTTTTGGTCCACGAAGTCATGCAATATCCTCCCACTAGTATTATCCAGCTTTATAGTAAAGTCTTAGAGGCCATGCAGCACATGCTTGATGAAGGCTTCAGCCATTTTGAAACAGAGCATGTCGCTTATCTCCGTACCCTTTCCAAAGAAATATCAATATGTCCATAGGAGACTTTAACTCCATAGCCCACCCCGACACTTCCCAGCTTCCCTACCCACAAAATAATTGCCACCGCCCTGCTACTTCTCCTTTAAACACTTATCTCAACTTCCCTAACCCCACCATTTCCACCCCTTCTACACAGCCCTCTTCTTTAGCCATCCACCACCACACACCTAGGGTCAGCGGCGGATGCATCTACAGAAACAGTACAAGACGCTCCCAATGACCTTATTCCTGATCAAGTCCATCATATTTTGTGGCCCCTCTTTGTGCCTGCAGAGGATCTCCCTAGCAACAACCTTCCACATAGCTAGACCACTTCTCGACGGATGGTGAGGATCATACAAAAGATATACCAGCAGCAGGAGATGATCCTAAGTGGTACCATGTCCTCCACAAATGCCAACCTTTTGAGGACCTGACAAATCTTAGCCTATGGAAGGGCAAGTTACAAAGTTTCGACCTCAGGGCCGTCGATATTATGGAAGCATGAGTCCTCAAATCTTTTATTGAGTAGACGTTCCACAAGTGGGAGGCCACCTATAAGCCTAAAGAAAGAGGCGGCTATCAAGAGCTTCAACCCCAACACAGTAGTGCCTACTAATGATGCAGCTGCAAGAGTACGACCCGCATGGAGAGTTCCATTTTTGAAAAAGCAAGAATTTTGGCATAGCTATTGTAATGTCTACTGCTCCCACCGCATTCATCCAACTTATATGCTAGTGCCTCACCATTGGTAGTGTTCCCTTTTTTGAGAAATGCAGTAGAATGAGCCCAACATCATTTACAATTTCTCTTGCTTCAACTTTCTCCAGTTGGCACTACTTATGGCCTTACGACATAAATAAGACTACATCAACAAGTACGAAGAAGTCCTTGATCCAACGGTGGTCACCTCAATCCACTTCTTCGGCCTCTTGATGATTTTGTATGGGATTATTGGGAGTAGCACCCAACACTTGAAGAAAGAAATCTGAATACCCGCCATGAGATCGTTTACAACATGGATGAAGGGTCTAGTTTCAAGCACATCATATGCATGTACCTTTGCGCTCGCAATTTTCATTCACATCATATACGAACATTCGAGGACATGCATGATGTGCATGTTTGGAAGCCACAATTTCCTTTTTGCAGAATCTCCCAATGGCTTTTTGATCGCCACTCCCTCGTGCAGTCTATGCTGAACAACCGGCCTTCTTCGCACCACTTGATCCAAGGATGGATCAACTTCAAGAAAGGGGGCATGTTTAACCCCATTAGATAGAGTAGAGGCAAGGCTAAAATAGGAATGGAATTCCGTAGGTATGGCCAAGTGCTTGTAATATGAGAAATAGGGAGAGTGGTGAGGAGTAGGGTTGGCCCTGCCTTCACAAGGTGCTATGTATAAAAACTAAAAAGTTTGACTTTAGGTCTTCAGTTGTAAGGATGCAAGTTTGAGATATAGAATATTTCCTTCTTTCCAAAAGGTGTTGTCTATTTTTCTCATGTCCTTGCCTTGTGAATGCCTCTCACCCCCGTCCCCCTTCTTGCTTCATGCATTTCCTCACCTTGTCTCTTTCTTTTCCCCTCCCCTTTCTCTCTTTCTCCCCTTTCCCTTCTTGAGGATTGACATTGCTGCTGCAACTCCGGAAGTCATTTAAGTGACACCTTGCACCGCATGGGCTTGCATTACTCCCACAAGTAGTAGTACGAGGTGAGGAGTTCCCTTGGCATTCCTCCAAGATCCTCTCAACACGTGGAGTCACCGCAGTCAGAGACTACACATTTCCCTTCTTGTTCTTGTCAGTTGTGCCGTTCGCCTTGTCTGAACCCAACCTTGAGGTCCATTGTGAGCAAGGTCATCCTAAGTAGCACAATGCCAACAACACCCTATAGGAGGGTCCAATTGTGTTGAGTATTTAAGGGTGTTTACAGATTACAGCCCCCCATGGTGCATTGGATGCATCTAGGCCATGGGTTGGGCGTGGGCGGTCAATCTCGCCCGACCAACCATGGGCATGCGCACGGGGCAGTAGTTTGCAAATTCCCTATTAATGTCCCGAGTTGAAATCAAGCTTAGGGGAGATTCCCATTTGCATTATATCAGCCCAAAACTTTAACGTAACTGAACCTGTTATATTAAAGTTAACATATCTACCTAGTTTTGATTCCCATTAATTTTAGGGACTGCATTTTTGCTGGTGTATCAGTTACATTACCCGTGTTTTGCCTTCACTACCTCAGCTTCACTAGCATTGCTCTCGGCTAAATGCTCTTGCTGCAAACTGGAGTTCTTGATCCTTGAGCTCCATGGAGACCTTGAGCTCCATGAAGAAACTAAATGATTGGCAGCCCTGAAGCGACCAACAGCAACTAGGAAGGAGACTGTGAATTCTCTGCAAGGAATCCGTATGCATTTGGCAGCTTGTAGCAATCTTGAATTGCAATGTTGTGATGAGAGGGTGTGCAACGGAACGAAAGGAGAGGCAAGCATGGGATCGCCCTTCTGGCAGCCATGGCTCGCAACATTCCGTAGGAAAATGCATCTGTAAAAGCTAGTATTTCCTCGATCAGCTACAGTTTGTTTGTAGGTTGTGCCTGACTAAATGGTCTTGTGTGTTTGCCCTTGTATTGCTGTGGAGCTTTGAAACAAAGTGATTCGGTTTGGTTTCGAGGTGGGTGTTTTACTTTTTGTGATTTGCACACCTCCCATTCTCTATGCTTGTCACCTTTGTTGGTAGAAGTTTATATGTGCGAAAAAGCTCAACACCCACTCACACACGTCCTTCAAAAAGCTCAACACTCTGCTCAGTCTGTACCTGACCTCTACTCGAGGAGCTACTTCTAGATTTCAGCAGAGACAACCCTTCTTGCAGGGGCTCTAGATTGTAGCTACTTTTGGGACAGCCCCAATAGTTAGCTACTTTCCGCTTCTCGGTTCTTGTGGATCTCGTGATCTCTTGTTGCTAGAATTCAAAAGAGATCGTAAGATTCAAGTTGTTTGTTGCTTTTAGATCACCTCTCTTCTTGCTAGAATTCAAAAGAGAACGTAAGATTCAGGTTGTTTGCTTGCTGCTCAGAGACCACCCACCACCAGAGGGAGCTCCTGTTGCTACTACTGCTCACTCAAGAAGCTTGAGTTTGTGCCAGAAGGAGGCTACTCTCTGACTCGAGCAGAGAGATGCCAAGAGTATAAGCTTCTGCTTCTTTTGCGGATCATCTCTTTCTTTTAGAGGGTCGAAGCACAGGTGCTTGGATCATGACTAGGTTTTATCACCATATTAGGGGCTAAAAGAAAGATCCCAATCAAAGTTGGGTTGCTTTTTGGAATAGGTTTTCAACTGAAGAGTTGCAGTGTATCGTGAATCCGTATGCAGAGGCAAATGTTTGCGAATTTGTAATGCAAAAGGAGGGGGAAGGTAATGCAAGATGAGGGGACAAATATATGTGAATCTATTATGCAAAAGGAGGGGAGAGATGTGAATTTGTAATGCGAGAGGACAAGGAGATGCAGAGGCAAATGCTTAATTTGTGTTTGTGAGCCTGTAATGCAAGAGGAGGCGGCAGATGTGAATTTGTAATGCAATAGGAGGGGGGAAATGTGAATTTGTAATGCAAAGGCAAATGCTTGTGAATCTATAATGCAACATAATTTTCTAATGTTAGCTTTGAAGATGAGCTCTCTAGTTGCCAAGGCTATGGTGGATCAATTTTTGGTTGCTTTTTGGAATGGGTTTTCAACTAAAGAGTTGCAGTGTGTCGTGATCTATATACAGAGGCAAATGTTTGATGAATTTGTAATGCAAAAGGAGGGGGAAGGTGTGAATTTGTATTGTAAGATGAGCGGGCAAATATCTGTGAATCTGTTATGCAAAAGGAGGGGACAGATGTGAAGCTATAATGCAAGAGGACCAGGAGATGCAAAGGCAAATGCTTGTCAATTTGTGTCTGTGAATCTGTAATAAGAGGAGGTAGATGTGAATTTGTAATGCAATAGGAGGGGGGAAATGTGAATTTGTAATGCAAAGGCAAATGCTTGTGAATCTGTAATGCAACAGAATTTTTTGATGGTAGTTTTGAAGATGAGCTCTCTAGTTGCCAAGGCTATGGTGGATCAAATTTTGTGACTCCTTGAAGAAAGGGAACTTGACTGTAGGTTACTTGAATTAACTCTAGTGGTGGCTTATCTTGCACCTTCCTTGCCAAGCAAATGGATGGAGCAAAATGAAAGACGCAAGCTGGTCACAGCAATGCTTTGTGGAGCACAACTGCTGCAATAGAGCAGCTTGTTGTTTGTGGAGAAAAGAGAATGGGGTTCAATAGGACCAGTACAAATATGGCATTCTACTAGTACCTCTTAAATAATGAAGAAGTGTTAACAGCCACAGCCATGGAGCACAGTGACAGATCTGGCCATATGGATTTTGAGCCGCAAATGGCTCAGCTGAGCCGATGGGGTTTGAGACGCAAATGGCTTAACATCGACCTAGTCCTGCGGGTTTTGAGCCTCAAATGGCTTTAGATAGAGGTAGGCACCGGGATTATTGAAATTGGCAAGGATAACACGAGCCATTTGGATCCCGTATATGGATAACACAAGAGTCATTTGAAGACGAGAGGAGGTTGAGAGAATGCCTTGGCACCATATGGGTCCAAGTGGTTGTAACAAAAGAGATATGAGAGAGAATGGTATAAGGGAAAGGATTGGCCCTCCCTTCAAAAGGTGACTTGTATAAAAGGCCAAATGGTTGACTTTGGTCTTCATTGTTGTATGCACAAGTTTGGAATACAAGCTTCCTTTTCTCTTCCAAGAGTGTCTTTGGGTGTTCTCTTGTTTCCCTTGTAGTGCCTTTGTGTTTGCCACTCCATTCCCCTTCATTCTTCCTTCCCCCTCTCCCTTTTTCTCTATTCTCCCATCTCCCCTTCTCCCTCGCGTCTCCCTTCTTCCCCTTCCCTCTTTCTCTCATGGAAACACATTGCAACAATCCAGGAGCTGCTTGAGTGACACTTGAAAATAGCTCATGCTTTGCATTGCTCTCACAAGGAGTAGCTTGGAGTGGAGTCTCTGATAATATTCCTTCAAGATCCCCACGACATGTGAGTCACTGTTGAGACTACACAAGAAGAAAGTGAATAAAGTGATTATTCAAGTTGCATTATATGCTAGTCGCCTTCGAGATGGAGGGTGGGTTAAACCGCGTAGCTTGATTTGGTTTAATCGCTTCCTCATGGAAGTTTATGACACACACAGGTGGAAGTCATTATTGAGAATGTCAAGGGAAATTTTTCTATGGATATGTCAAAATATTGAAGTTGATTTGATAAAAAAAGCAATTCGTTTTAGAAATCCAATACCTATTTCTTGAATAGTTGCAGCTGCTTTATATATTCTCACAAAAGCAGTGGATTTGGTAGAATTTAGCGCGAAGTTTGGGGTTGGAATCTCGAGTGCCCATAAATGTGTGAAAGAAACTATTAGTGCCATCAATCATCGTTTGAAACATGCTATAAAATGGCCAGGGGACTACAAATGCAAAGGATATTGTAGGATTTGAAGATGAGTCTTGCCTTCCTACCTATATGGGTGCAATTAATGCCACATACATAAGCATTATTGCACCTCCTAGTCCTATGGCACACGATTATTATAACAAGAAAAAGGTACATTCAGTTGTGCTCCAAGTTGTTTGTGTGGGAGAGGAGAGCACACACTAAGGGATAGGAGACACCAAAAGTGGTGGAGCAAAAGCTACTCCAGCTTATTCCTCTATCATATATATATGAGTATACATGGGCACTGTACAAGTGGGTGGGCACACTGCCCTTTATCCCAACAACCTCCCACTTAAAGGCAGTGTGCCTTTAAGGGAGTATAGTACACATATAATACAATCAGCCATAGGCTGAAAAACAAGATGACTAGACCGTCATCCTATGCCCATCGGCACTTTACAATGTGCAAAGTCCATAGAGGATAAGCTGCTAGCAGACATCAGGTTTGCAGGATAGAAAATGACAAGCTGTAGATGCCTGTCAACCAAGATCTCATGCCAGATCTCACTGGGAGAGTGAACTCTCACCACCACGTGCTCCTGTGCTAAGTCCATAGCTCCCGAACTGTCACTATGCAAAGAAAATGTCTCTCTACCACCTGTGACCATAAGCACATGCCCTACAATAGACCTCTGCTGGTCTACCCAACCTGCATCACTTGCATAAGGAACCATATGGCAAGTAACCTCAGAAGGATAGCAACCTCCTGAATACTGAGACCATAACCTGTCTCACTGCGCATCACATCCTGAGCTCTCATAACGGTATCAAACCTATGAAGCCAAGCTCGAGGGGATTGCTTCTGGCCATGGAGGCACTTACGAAGCAAACACATCAATGATTTTTGCCCATGCGCAATATGACCCGAGTCAATAACTGCAGAAACCACATCTGTCCTGGCATAACCAGCCAATGGATCATACCAGGCATCATTAGCCAAGGTATCCTCCTCACCATGCATAGCCTCATCCTCATCTGCAAGAGGCACTCCGCATCCTGGGAGTAAACAGTAACTGTCCATGGAAGATGCATCAACAATCTCCATAGGAGTATAAACATGTGGAATACTCGAGACATGTGACCGTCTCTGACCAAAATCAGGAAGTAATCGTGGCTGTCCCAACTTTATAACCTGCTCACCGTGGGAAAAACCTCCCACTCCAAGGGATATGGGCTGTCCCTGCATAGAATTCGGAGGTATCAGTGCACTTACACCCTCCTGGAACACCACTCTCCTGCTATCCACAGTCCTGCGCTGTCCAAACATAGCATCCTCTCTAAAATAAACAGTATGGTTGCGTATCAACTCTCTAGTTGAAGAATCCCATAACCTGTAGTCCCTACTAGACTCACTATATCCAAGGAAGATACACCTCCT
Source organism: Dipteris shenzhenensis (assembly GCF_047967505.1). Lineage (NCBI taxonomy): Eukaryota > Viridiplantae > Streptophyta > Polypodiopsida > Gleicheniales > Dipteridaceae > Dipteris > Dipteris shenzhenensis. The sequence goes on along the minus strand of NC_141620.1, from coordinate 2,661,739 downwards.
CGATCGGGAACCATGAGCATAAGCCTTGCAGCCAAACACACGTAAATGCTCATAACATGGTGCCCTGCCTGTCAAGAAGTCAAATGGCACTCTACCATTCAGAGATCTCCTGGGTGACCTGTTAAGCAAGTATGCAGCTGTCTTACATGCCTCAGCCCAATAGCATTCGGTAAGACCTGCATACCATAGCATGCTACCAATCCTGTCCAATAGAATCCGATTTATGCCTTCTGCTAAGGCATTGTGAGCAGAAAGATGAGGAGTGGTCAACACCCTCGTGATACCAAGTGTATCACATAGATGCTGAAATCTAGAAGAGGTAAACTCTACATCACCATCACTCATCAAGCTCAATAGCTTCTTTCCTGACTGATTTTCAGCATTACCCAAGAAGCGCTGAAATGTATCATATACATCATGCTTCTGCCGAATCGGATATACCCATATGTACTTTGTAGCAGCATCAATAAATGTCACAAAGTAAGAGGCACCACCCAGCGAAACGGTAGGCATAGGCCCACAAACTGCACTATGAACCAACTGCAATGGCTCAAGATACCTCTCACTGACTGTCTTTCTTACAAAGGAGGATCCTGACTGCTGACCATCATCACAATCATGACATAAAATTTTAGAGACATCCATAACAAGAATGTATCTCAATGTTGTAAGGGCTTCCATACCTGCAGTAGACATATGTCCAAGTCTGGCATACCATAAACTAGCTGATGGCTGCTTACTGGACACCTGATACATGCAATGCATAAGAGAATCCAACCCGTGATCCCCTAGCCATAACCAGATTGCCTCTAGCAATCTTCCATGCATGATCACCCAAAGAGACATGATAACCTGCCTCAACCAACTGTCCAGTACTGATCTTGCTCGTAGCAAGTCCTGGTATATGTCTAACCCTCTGTAGAATAAGAATAGAGCCACTAGGCATAACAAGGTGGATATCCCCATAACCATAGACATCCATAGAATGATCAATGCCCATCAAACCACTCTCCACAATGCATTCCTGATATGCACTGAACCATGACCTATGAGGGGTCATATGACATGAAGCACATGGATCTAACATCCAATCACCGAGAATGGGTACATCAGTGGCCAAGAAGGAGGTGTCAGACATAGACAAAAGAATGCCTTCATCACTGCTACTGTCAATGGAAACCCTGGCATCCACGCCTTGAAGCTCAACATGCTTCTTCTCCTTCTTCCTGTCATTCTTAACCTTGCTCTTCTTCTTGTATTTTCTCAGCCATTTCCAGCAATACTTTTTCATGTGGCCATACTTTCCACAATAGAAACATCTAACACAAGTCCGAGAGCTAGACTTGCTCTTGGAATTCCCCCTTGAACATGACCTATTTCTACCAATTGATCGACCTTTGGAGTGCATATCAAGGCTGTATTTCAGCCCATCAGGACATTTCAGCCCATCATGCTGTAACATAACACTATCTGTTGGGGTAAAGGCACATTGCCAACCCTTCATTAAGAGATAGGACACCTATGACTGTCTTAAGACAGTCATAGGGTAAACCTAATCCTAATAAAACACAACTGAGTTTGTGGTGTGGCTCATCACTTCACACTCGCACATCTTGGAGTTCTCTCTCTCTCTCATCTTGGAGTTCTCTCTCTCTCTCACTCTCTTCCTTTTGCTCTCATTTCCCCTTCAGGGCCTCTCAACTGGTATCAGAGCCATTCCCCTCCACTCCCTAGCCTACCCACCCCCCCCTTCCGTACGGACGTACGGACAGCGCCGTACGACCGTACGTCATCCGTACAGTCGTACGGACGGACTTCGAGCGGCCAGATCTGTGCAGGGCGGCGGCGCATTAGCGAAGGTGGGCTGCAGGGCGACGGCGCGGGCTGTGGCATGGGCACGGGCGAGGGCGTGGGCGCGGGCTGTGGCGTGGGCACGGGCGGCGACGCGGGTCACGGGCCTCTTTGCATAGCAGCTGCTAGCTGCAGCTCGAGGCGCCGCATCAAGCAAGCAGCCAGCAGCTGCATATAGCAGCTGCTACTGGCTGCTAAGCCTCTCGAGGCATCGCGCAGCTGGATCTCCTTTGACGTGCGTGTGTGCGCGTAGAGAGCCAGGCAAGTACAGCATTCGATTTTTCGCTGAAAAGACTCGACAGAATTTTTTTTTGGGGAAGCGTGCCTACTGCAGGTACAGAAATGCAGGTACAGAAAGTACACCAGGTACTCTGCAGGTACAAAAAAGTACAGCAGGCACACAAATTTTTTTTGGGAAGAGGAATAGTGCTGAAGCACTCTGTTTTGTGCGTGGTACATGCATGTACGCGCAAGTACGGAAGTACATGAAGCGTTCCTGATGCATTCCTAAAGCATTTCAGCTGTATACTGTGCATTTGTTGAGGTACAGCAGGTACTCTCGTGTCCCTCACGCTTGAGGTGACTTGTGCCACAGTGGTGGTGTTTGCGCAGTTACTTGTCTTTCAGGAAGGTCAGATGCTTGTTTTGCAGAAGCTACTATGCCTTTACTGAGTGCAATTCTCAGTTTTGGGTGACCATTTCAAAGGGCTTTTGCCTGGACGTGTTTGCAGTATATGCCTTGAGGCAGTGTGGTGCCAGAGAGCACACATTTGTCTTGATTTCCGCAGTGTCGAGGTGACATTTTCTTGCAGGTCACATTTCTTGTGCCACACTCAGAGAACCTCAGTTGAGCCACGCTTGGCCAGGGCGCATCGAGTTTACTCGGTCCCTAACTGTCCATCATTGACAGTGCTCAAAAGGTTCCTCATTGAGTGTTTGTACGTTGGGATCTGTGTATGTCATTTCTACACATGGCAGTATATGCATTACACTGGTGGATATTTTTGTCAGAGAGATTTTCATATTGCATGCTACCTCAGTGTTGAGGTGTTCTCCACTTGATTCAGGTGTCAGATCAAGGGGCTTTTGCCCAGACTTTGTTTGATAGCACTTGGGTTACCGACAGAGATCTTCAGATGCTTTTTCTCCCCTTGGTATAAGGGTGATTGCTTGGGATTTATCCCATTTACTGTTGCAAGTTATGTGACAGGCTGAAGTGTCATTTTTTTTTTGGTGTTTGCCAAGTGGTTTCTGCAATTTAACTCAGTGCAATACCTCATCTGAGGTGGGAGAAGTGATCAGCAGTCTGAAATTACAGCAGTGTTTACAGCAGTGACTGTGCTTTGTCAGATGATTATGCACTGTTAAGCACTTGTTGAGCAGCTGCAGCAGTTTGAAATTACAGCAGTGTTTACAGCAGTGACTGTGCTTTGTCAGATGATTATGCACTGTTAAGCACTTGTTGAGCAGCTGCAACAGTCTGAAATTACTGTTTTTATGCCTCTTTGAGCACGGTACAGTGTGTCAGAAGGTACAGTATTTGCAGGGTCATTTACTGGTTTGATGCAGATTTTCCTGACAGTAAAAACAGCACCATTGAGAGTGCTTCTGGCTCTTGAATAGAGCAGGTTTTTTCTGAGAAATCAGAATTTTTTATTCAGTCCTTTTTACTTCCAGGGAGTCAGGTACTTTCCTTATCTGATATGGCATCAGGGGGAAGTGATTCTTCGATTCTGAACATAAAGAAACTGGAAGGAGCACACAACTATGCATTATGGGCAGAACAGTGCTTGAATGTACTTCTGTTAAAGAAGATTGCTAAGCCCATAAGGGTGAAGGGTGTCAAGCCATCTGACATGGCAGCTGATGACTGGGAAGAGCTTGATTTGTCTGCAAGGGCAGCTATCATGCTCACTATTTCAGACACTCTTGTGTTCAATGTACAGGCTGAAAAGACCTCTTATGGTCTATGGCAAAGACTAGAAGAATTGTATGCCCAAAAGAGCTCAGCCAGTAAGGTTTATTGGCTGAAGAAGCTGGTCGATCTTCGCATGAAGGAAGGTACAGCTATGACCTCACACTTGAGTGAGTTCAATGCCATCTTTACACAGCTGATTGCACAGGGGTTGAACCTTGATGAGGAGTTCAAGGCTACTTTCTTGCTGTGTACCCTCCCCGAGAGCTGGGACACTTTCAAGACCACCCTGTCAAACTCGAATGTCACTCTTATTTATGCTGATGTAGAGAGCTCTCTCCTTATGGAGGAGATGAGCAGGAAGAATAATGCGGGCAGCAAGTCTTCAAATGCTTTGCAGGTACAGGACAGAGGCAGGACTCAGCAGAAGGGGAGATCTGCTAGTAAGTCCAAATCCCACAGTCAGTCCCATGGCAAAAAGGACATTGAATGCTTTTATTGTGGCAAGAAGGGACATGTGAAGTCTAAGTGCTTCAAGTTCATACGGGATCAGAAAGCCAAGAAGGCTGAAACAAAGGATGCAGGAAATGCAAGCAAAGGCAAAGGCAAGGCCAAGGCAGATGACTTGGATGCAGTGAATGTTGCAGCAGAGGACAGTGACAGTGACATACATGATGTTTTATGCTCTTCTGCTGTAATAGCACATGCTTTGGTTGTTGATGGCCATGACATGCACACCTGGCTCTTGGATTCAGGTGCCTCTTTTCATGTTACTCCTCATAGGGAGTGGTTTACTTCCTATACATGTACTCATGGAGTTGTTCATCTTGGGAACAACTATGCATGTCAGATTGCAGGGATTGGCAGTATACAGATAGTATTTCCTGATGGACGCATATTCATGCTTGATGGTGTCCGCCATGTGCCGCAAATCAAGAAAAATCTGATTAGCACTGGCTTATTGGATGACAGTGGTTACCACACCACATTTGGGGATTCCAAATGGGTGATTACTGATGGCCAGGCTGTAGTGGCTGAGGGTTTTAAGAGTGATACCTTGTACCCTCTTCATGTTTCCAGTGTGGGTAATCATGTTGTTGCCATAACCGAGCTGCCAAAGGTTTCATTGTGGCATAGCCGGTTGGGACACATGTCTGTTAAAGGAATGCAAGAACTGTCACGTTTGGGTTATCTGCCGCCTCTCTCTTTTTCAGATTTGCCTACTTGTGATCATTGTATATTTGGCAAGCACTCTGTCACTCCTCATAAGAGGAGAACTCCCCAGAATAGAGCACCACTTGATCTAGTGCACACTGATTTGTGTGAGATGCCACAGTTATCACTAGGGGGTGCAAAATATTTTATTACTTTCATTGATGATGCCACACGTAAGGTGTGGGTCTATTTCTTGAAGCATAAGGGAGATGCCTTAGATGCTTTCAAGAAGTTTGTTGCTCAGGTTGAGAATCGGACAGGACGCAGACTGAAATGCCTCAGGTCCGATAATGGGGGTGAGTATTTGTCACATGCTTTTGTGCAGTTTTGCCAAGCTAAGGGCATCAAACAGGAACTCACAGCCCTCATAATGCATCTCAAAATGGTGCAAGTGAGCGTATGAATCGAACTATTCAGGAGAAGGTTCGATGTATGTTGTCTTATGCTGCATTACCCCATGGCTTTTGGGCAGAAGCCGTGCAAACAGCAGTTCACATTATTAACAGGTCGCCAAACAAGGCTTTGGATTTGAAAGTGCCAGAAGAGGTGTGGTCTGGCAAGCCACCTTCATATAAGCACTTACGTGTATTTGGCTGCGAGTGCTTTGCTCATGTACGCAAAGAACTACGCACCAAACTGGATCCAAAGTCTATCAGATGCATCTTTATGGGTTATGGTGACGAAGGTGAAATGGGGTATAGGTTATGGGATCCCGTTAAACGGAAGATTATACGCAGCAATGATGTCATCTTTAAAGAAGATAGTGTACACAAGGAACCCGTGCAACCTGTGGAATACAAGAGGGTTATTTATGATGATGTTGGACAGCAAAGAATGCCCATTTATATGCAGCAGCAGGCTGCTGCAGATCACCCTGTTCAAGAGGGTATACAGGCTGAAAATCAGCCAGATAATTTTGCCAATGATGCACCACTGGATGTGCCAACAGATGGGGCTGTAGAACAACCAGATATGGTGGTACAGCCACCCATCATGCATGAAGAACAGGCTGGGACAGCAGCCTAATCCGGAACATTTTGTTAGGAGGAGCTCCCGTGTACAACGGCCTCCTGCCAGGTTTGTTCCAGGAGCCAATAATGTGGCTGATTTTATCATGCTGACAGATTGTGGTGAGCCTTCCAGCTTCAAGGAAGCTATGGGAAGAACGGAGAAAAAGAAGTGGGAGAAAGCCATGCAGTCAGAAATGGACTCCCTACTTCAGAATGATACATGGGACTTGGTGCAGTTACCTGCAGGCAGAAAAATTTTGCCATGCAAGTGGGTTTACAAAGTCAAAGTGGATTCAAATGCTTTACCGAGGTATAAGGCCAGATTGATTGCCAAGGGATTTAAGCAGGAGAAGGGCATTGACTTTGATGAGATCTTTTCCCCTGTAGTCAAGATGACTACTTTGAGAGCAGTGTTAGCTCTTGTTGCTCATGACGACATGGATTTATGTCAGATGGATGTGAAGACAGCCTTTCTTCACGGAGATCTCCATGATGAGATCTATATGAGTCAGCCAGAGGGATATGCTGTTAAAGGGAAAGAGCAGCTTGTGTGTAAGCTCAAGAGGAGCTTGTATGGACTCAAGCAGGCGCCAAGGGAATGGTACAAGAAATTTGATGCCTTCATGCAGTCCCAAGGGTATCATAGGTGTGAGACCGATCATTGCTTGTACACCAAATGGGCAAAGGATGGCAGTTTGATGCTACTCATTCTATATGTGGATGACATGCTTATTGCCAGTAAATCTCAGCATGAGATTAGTGCTTTGAAGAAACAACTGCATAAGTCTTTTGACATGAAAGACTTGGGTGATGCAAATCATATTCTTGGCATGCGCATTACTCGTGACAGGTCCAAGGGACTTTTGTTTCTATCACAAAAAGAGTACATTGACAAAGTACTGCAGCGCTTTAAAATGGAGGGGGGGAAGTCTATTAGTACCCCGTTGCCTCCACATTTAAAACTCAACAGTAAGGACAGCCCCAGATCAGATGATGATAAGGCTGAAATGGCCAAGGTTCCGTATGCATCTGCAGTTGGATCTTTGATGTATGCCATGGTTGCCACTCGTCCGGATATTGCTTTTGCGGTGGGAGTCATCAGCAGGTATATGGCAAATCCAGGCAAGCGGCATTGGGAAGCAGTGAAAGGTGTCTTGAGGTATCTCAAGGGTACCAAAGACTTGTGCATATGCTATGGTAGGCAAGATGCATTGGTGCATGGTTTTACAGATTCAGACTATGCAGGGAATGCAGATAACCGGAAGTCTACTACCGGTTATATTTTCACATTTGCAGGAGGTGCTATATCATGGGTGTCTCGGTTGCAGAAATGCGTTGCACTGTCAACCACAGAAGCTGAATATGTTGCAGCCACTGAGGCCTGCAAGGAAGCAATATGGCTTACTCGGCTGGTGGGAGATTTGGGCATTACAGAAGATATGCCAGTTTTGCATTGTGATAGTCAGAGTGCTATCATGTTGGCAAAGAATCCGGTCTTTCATCAGAAGACCAAGCACATAGAAGTGAAATATCATTTCATCAGGGCGGTACTGGAAGACAAGCGACTTGAGCTTGTGAAAGTGCATACTGATGATAATCCTGCAGATTTGCTCACTAAGAGCTTGCCTACAGAGCGGTTTGCACATTGCCGCCACATCATGGGATTAGGATGAGACCATTATTATTTTATGGTCTTGTATACAGTAACTGTATATTGCTGTAATTTTTATTCTTTTCTCCCCTTTAGGCACATTGGCCTTTAGGTGGGAGGTTGTTGGGGTAAAGGCACATTGCCAACCCTTCATTAAGAGATAGGACACCTATGACTGTCTTAGGACAGTCATAGGGTAAACCTAATCCTAATAAAACACAACTGAGTTTGTGGTGTGGCTCATCACTTCACACCCGCACATCTTGGAGTTCTCTCTCTCTCTCATCTTGGAGTTCTCTCTCTCTCTCACTCTCTTCCTTTTGCTCTCATTTCCCCTTTAGGGCCTCTCACTATCATGGTCATACATCCGGCATATACGAGTATAAAACTCATATGCATGGTAGTCTACACCCTGTACACCATCTTGTACCTGCAAGTAGACTGACTTCGAGAGTGATAACTGAATGATAGAGCATGCTTGCTCATCCATGTCATCCCAATCACTCTGTTTAATGCTATTAGGCTTGACACCTTTGCATTGAATGGGCTTATGCTGCCTCTTCTGCACTAACACATCATAAATCTGCTCTTTCCAATACTGAAAGTTTGATCCATCCAACCTCTCAATATCAAAGAGGGCACTACCAGTTGTAGATGCCATATCTGTGGCACAATAGGTCACAACCAAAGAGCAGTATAGTGCAATAGGCAACCCAAATGACCAAAAAATATAGTGTTGTCCAGACCAATCAGGTCTCCAAATAAATAAAAGCACTCAGCCATAAAGAGGCATAAACAAGAATATATGCAGCCCAGTGATAGCAACAACATCCACTTTGGAGAAAAAGAGTGAGTTCTTTGTTTTTAGTCTGGAAATCGGACAGTATTTCAGACAGTAAAAGTGAGCAGAATGCCATTTTTTGACAGCAAGTATTTGCAAATCCATAAGGATTTAGGCTTAGTGCCCAACAGAGGAGTCCGAGAACTTTGGAAGGGCTACGTTTTCTCTGCTGGCAGCTCGGTCATCCGAGTTTACAGGACACAGTTATTTACTGTTTAAAATAGGGACAGTTCGATGATCAGTGTGCAGACAGCCATTTTGCAGACTGTATAGCTTTTCACCTGTGCAAAATCTGCCACTGTGTTCAACTAGAGAGTTGTAGATCCTTCAAAACACTACAACTTTGCTGTTTGACGCAAGTTGATCCAACTTTTGGATCAAAAGATATTTGTTTAAAAACAGTGACAGCACAAGTACAGTGCCATTTTTCTTTTTGCAGATGTCACAAGGGTACAACGGATGCATGATATTGTCGCTTACTTGGATGCACAAATGATATAGTGGTACATGCCATTTGGATGCCATTTTGGTTGTCAATTGACACATTTTGGATGCATCATTCCTCACATGCTGTGAGAGGTCTCAAGGTTGAGCAGAAAATACAGCCTTGGTAACATTTGTGAGGTGTCTTGATGCTGAGTTCAGTGACATTGATAGTCACTTTGCATCGATTTGTTGGGTTGATTTACATCTTTTGGACAACTTTGGTCCTTCAGTTTTATAGTGACTTTTCATAGGGGAGACTCTGACAGATTTATGACAGGCATTTGGTACGCTTTTATGCATGAAAGTGGATACATGTTTGAGCTGGTTTGTGCTCATTGACTTGCAGGATACTTGATGTATGCCCATAGTATTTCTCATGATGTCACTTGGCAGCAAACATTCAAGGAAGCTGTTGTTGCTGTTTTTATGACAAAAAAGTCATTTTCAGGACTGAATATCTCTTTCCTGGTGCAGAATTGCACTTTGTGCCAAACTGGAAAGTTATAGTTCACAGAACATACTACAACTTTGCTTTTGGGAGCAAGTTGATCCAATATAAGCTGCAGGAGTTACAGCCTCTGCAAAACCACCAAAAGTTGCAGTCTACTGTCTATTTGTGACCAATGTGCAGGAAGCTGTTTTTTCAGGTGAGAATATCTGAGAATCCACAAGGATTTGGCTCTTGAGGTCAACTGACAAGTTGTAGATCTTTCTACCAGCTACAACTTTTATGTTTACAGCTTTGGCATCCGGTCTTTCAGTAAAAAGATATCGCTGTTCAAATATAGGGGCATCGTGTTGTTTTGCCCAAAGTGGCTGCAAGGTATTGTTGTAGGAATTTCTCTTGCACAACAGTGAATTGGGAACTCACAGTAAATTACAGAAAGTGATTGGGATCTCACTTCAGTCCAAGGGCATTATTGGCATTTTGGCAAGTCACTTTGGCAGATTTGGCAAGTGGTGAATGCTTGATTTTGTTGCCAAAGGATTGCACACTTGAGGTGATGCATTGGTGATGCAGTAAATGCCATTTCGATGCATTATGGATTTGCATTGGTGGATGCCGCACTGCCATGGCTCCATAAGCTGGCAACACACGACATCATCGATGATCTCCATCAACGGTCTCCTTCCAACACTAGGCAATCGACTCCACAACCCTTCTCATAAACGAGCTCAAGGGCTCACAGGCAATCCGAAATGCCACCACCAGCTGCTCAACAAGCTCCTGGACGGCTTTCAAACAAGCTTCGCAAAATGGCAAAGAAATATGTCTGGATGATGTCTACCCAAAATCTCTCTATGAATGAGAGAATCGAGCTCTCCAAAGCTCCCGGTAGATCTCTCGAAGCAGTGCCCATTCTCCTCTCACCAAGCTCCTCGTAGATCGAACGCCATGGGCTCTGATACCAGTTGTGGGAGAGGAGAGCACACACAAAGGGATAGGAGACACCAAAAGTGGTGGAGCAAAAGCTACTCCAGCTTATTCCTCTATCATATATATATGAGTATACATGGGCACTGTACAAGTGGGTGGGCACACTGCCCTTTACCCCAACAGCTTGTGACTCATCCCACAAGATTTTAGATGCTTTCTCTGGGTATACTGGAAGCACACATGATAGCAGGGTTTTAAGAAACTCTGGACTGTTAACAAAATTGGAGAGATCCTTGTAGGACAGAGTGTAGTGATTAATGCAGGATATCAAGCTCGTCCGTACATAGTTGGAAATGTAGGGTATCCCTTTTGAACGTGGCTTATAGACCCTTATGAAGGGCACAATTTGTCCATAAGGAAGACAATATACAATAGAAGCCATGTTCAAGGAAGGTTGCATGTAGAGCAGACATTTGGGATGCTAAAAAATACCTTCAAGATTCTTACAATACCAATCAATCAGAGTGTCGAGTTTATACCACAAATGATTCATGCTTGTTGCATCCTACATAATATCCTTCTTGACAAGAAAGACATGTATCTAAATAATATGATGGAGGAATCTGAAAATGAAGGGTCCAACAATGATGAGAACTTTGGAGAGGCTCACACTAAGAAAGGAGAAGCATTAAGAGATCAACTTGCAGAGTATTTGATTCAAAGATAGGCAAACTAGTAGATTTGTCATGATGATGCTATATGGAGGCATGAGATAGAGGTAGCATTCCAATAACTTCTAGCTTCTTTCAAATCATGAGTTGTACTTCAAAGCTTGTTGATCTAAAATCTTCTCAATGACTCGAAAGGCAAAAGAGTCCTTTGCTTGTTCTATGTGATGAATTTGGACATGCCCCCCATTTGAATAGATATATACTTGGATGTTGATTTCATATTGTCAAACCTTATTTAAGTTAATGCTTTGCCAATATTGTAATAAAATTTTCCAACTTCTGTTTAACCTTATTTAACTTACTGCATTGCCAATATTGTGATAGATTTAAAGGGCATGAACACACATTTTCATGTAAGTAAACAAACCTATTAGGGCTATCATGAAAAATCTAGTCATCCAAAATTAGTCCTTAAAAGCACAATTAATTAGGATATACACATATACACAACCAATAAGCATTAATTGTTTTAAAACTCCCCCTCGATGGAAACGGAACTAGTACAAATGCAAACACTAAGCACTAAAACTAATCCTTGTTTAGAGCTTATGTGGCAACAAAGTGGTCCTCCAACCTTGCAAACGATAGATCAAGTGTTTCCTTCTCGGTCTATTCCCAAGAAAAATAACAACGAGTTTCAATATGTTTTGTCTGAGCATAAACACACAAGTTTTAACAAGGTAGTCCTAGATTTTCCAACAACCCTTGTAACCAAATGCACTTTTGAAAACCACTTCAAAGTGCCTAGTAGCCAATACATAATAGCCACTATATATATTTAATAACCTATTTTACATCTTTGATCATCAATTTTATCATATTAATTTCATCAAAATATCTCTGTAGCAAGAGTTTTCCCCCTATTTCACCCACACAGTGTAGTATCTTCAATATACAACAAGATTCTCTTGGTAGCTCCCTTAACTACAACTCCACATCCACTTTTGGTGAAGTGTCAAACTTAGTTTTGAGTCATCCTCCATAGGACTTTGCATGGGCTTGTTATTTTGCATGTTGAACCTTTTCAAAAATCACATTACATAACTACTCTATGATAAGAGAATGCCATTAGGTCTTTTCTAGACTTCTATGCCAAAGCAACAATCCATTATCCCTATCTAACATATCAAATGTGTATCTCAACATCATATTTGATCTCATCCATGAATGATTGCATAATATAACAACAACTGCCACCACCAGGCCTCTTTTTTATTAAAATAGATTGAAACTAATATCAATGTCAGTTTTGACAATACCCTTGTCAGAACCTATTTCCTCTCTTATGACTTGATCATCAGTACTTTGTGGATATCAAGCTATTGGGTGCTTACTTGATGTCCTTAGGCACATACAAGATGCTATATTTATGTTCTCACTATGGATGACCATGTTGACTTCCTCTACACTACACCATTAAGAGTTGCCAATTTTTAACATCCATTTGACGGAGTTCCCATTCTAATAAGCAATGAACACTGCTATGATCTCTATGATTATCCATTTGGCAGCAAAAGAAAATGTCTCATTGTATAGAAAAAAAGAGAATGTCTCATTGTAATCCACACATTCTATCCTCCTGTCACTCACCTAGCATTGTGCTTGTCAGTATGTGCATCTACCTTGTACTTTTATCTTGTAAGGTCCGTTTGTATATTGTGGGTCCTTTTCTTTGTGGCAATTCCATCAAATCCCTTGTACCATAACTGGTGGTCCTCTGCATAGCACTGCTTCATTCCTTTTGCCTAAAAGCTTATTTGAACTTTGCAAGCTCTAGACAAATCTAGAACATATGGCATCACTACAAGGTTTTCTTGGAGTGGAAGCTAACAACTTGCCTCTAATACCACCTGAAGGGGATGTAAGAAACATTAGAGCAACATAGACTACATCAATGTGACATGGCTGAGATGAAAGCAGAGCTCAAAAACAACTTGTCCAATAGGATTGTAGTCAATGATTAGAAGCTTGGGTCTGAGTGGAAATTGAAGCCATATAGGATCGAGCAGTTGTAGAGTCCGATGGCTCAGAAATTGTGAAGATGAATTAGAAGCTCACATTTAAGTTGAAGGTTGAATCCACAAAGGATTAAGCCACAACAAGGTCTGATGGGGCTAACAAATTGCAAGTCTGAAGCCAAGCTGATGGAGAGCCTATGGATCCTAATCAAAGTGATTGCTTGAATTCGCTAGACCTGGTGGATCTGGGTTCTAACTGAATGCTCATACTTCTACAATCATGAGGTTTGAAGTGCAGAGGCAGATAGCCAAGCAAGCCACTCAAGAAAAAAACTCACGAATCAGGGCCAAGTTGCAAGTGGGTTCAACTCTAGGTTCCTAGACCAAATCTAAAGGAAAAACTAGGAGACATGTATGTCAATTTCAATATTGAATCCAATGATATGGAACACAAAAATTAGAGCACTCAAATAGACAACCTCCCATGTGTTTTCTTTTTTATGTCATTGGGGTTCATATCTTCCTTGTGGGAAAAAACTTCCAACATCTGGTAACTAGCTTGTGGCTAGTACGTGGTAAACGGCTCCAATGATGACAACCAACCTATGAGAAATGGCTCTATGATCTTAGGAGGGAAGGACATTTTGTGGATCTCTTCTTCACACACAAACATAGCGCGCGCGCACACACACACACACACACACACACACACACACACACACACAACACACACGCACACAAACAACAAAGACACAACATGCATGCGTGTGCTCGTGCACGCGCACACACACACACACACACACACACACACACACACACACATATATATATATATATAGAGAGAGAGAGAGAGCATATCACACACACACACACACACACACACACAATACATAGCAAGTTCTTTACTACCATGGATGATAAATTCAGCAATTATAAAAAATAATAGTTCACTAAATCAAGGAGTCAAACTTACATCCCTACTTATAGCCATGGGCAATGAGAGGCCAATTACTTAAAATATGGATCTTCCAAAGCTTTTATGCAACAGGACTACTTCTAACTGAAGGTAAACACCACTATTTTGGTAGAACATAATGGAAATAGGGCAAGAAAGTTATAGTGAAGTACCTTATGTATTAGGAAAAAGTAGGAGTGGAAGGTCATGGGTGGACCTACAATAAAGACTTGTGAGGGGTTGCACAAGGACGGGAGGAATCAATCCCAATTAGAATTCAGTTGAGTAATGGAACTCTTGCTGTGTATTCTATTTCAGTAATGGAGTACAAATCATGAATAAATGCCAAGTACAACTAGAGCCCTTATATAGGTATGGCCCAGGTGAGTACAAAGCAATATTGCATATGGGATTACCTCTTAGGATGCCACGTGGCAACTTATGGTATCCCCTAAAGAAAGGAAAAACACTTACAAACCAATAAAGGCCTTTCCACTATCTTTTAGCCTAAATAAAAGTCACCCTCTGTTACAATCCTTCCTCCTCAAATAGAAATTTGTCCTCAAATTTGAAAAGGTTGTAACTTGGATATACAATTCTCCTTGTAAACCTGAATAGCTCAATTCTGGTCATCTCAGCTGAACAATGAAGTTTCTTAGTCAAATACCTCCCTATAGGCATGCTGACCTGTAAGTGGATCCTGTAAGTGGATCATATAATATTCCCAAGAGACCAAGCAACAAGGTGGAAGAGCTATGTTGTCCAATATAACAAATCTGATCATATAATCCAATGAGAGACATGCTGATCTGAAAAAAATAGTGAATGCTGGCTGCAACATATCCATATATGCAATATAGCAAAAGAAAATCAGATTTACCCATAAAGATGCAATTTTGGCCATAGAAATCAGCTGAGCAAATGAGGGTACTGCTCCACAATTGTAGCTGCCAAGAAGACTCCTCATCAGGTACACCTCTCCATTTGATAAAATATTCCATGTAGGACTTGTTCCTCAACACATGATCTCTAAATCCAAGGATCTTCTCAGGGATATACTCAATCTGGCCCTCTTCATCCATAGGAGGTAGCTCTTCCATAACTTGCTCCTTAGGTCCCAAATATTTCTTGAGAAGTGACACATGGAATACTTTGTGTATTCTAGAGGATGATGGAAGCTCCAACTCAAAGCCACTTCCCCAACTTTCCTCAAAACCTTGTAAGGTCCATAATACCTATGAGCAAGTTTAATATTGGTATTACCTTTCAAAGAAGCATGCCTAGACTTATGTAATCTGAGAAACACATCATCCCCTTCTTCAAAATGAAGATCTCTCCTATGCTCATTAGCATAATCCTTCATCCTTGGTTGGGCCGTTACCATATTATCTTTACATTGCTATAATAGAGCAGTCATGTGAGCCAAATCATCCTTAGCTTGCTGGTTGGTCAATGCTTGATCAATAATGGTTGATGGGACATGAGCTTTACAACCAAACATGGCTTCAAAAGGGCTCATACCAATTGAAGTGTGCTTGGTGGTATTATAACAAAATTCAACTAGATGCAACCATTGATCCCAAGATGCTTGGGTCTCAAAACAAAAATACCTTAGATACTCTTCCAACTAGCGATTAATCCTCTCTATTTGCCCATCAGTTTGAGGATGATTTGCTGTACTTAGGGTAAGAAGTGTTCCCATAGAATTGAAAAGCTCTTGCCAAAAATGCCCCATGAACTTAGCATCACGATCACTCACAATCTTCTGAGGAAGTCCATGTAATTTAAACACATTCTCCATGAATTGCTTAGCCACCTTGGAAGTTGTAAATTGTGTCTTAGTAGGAAAAGTGGGCAGCTTTAGTAAGTCTATCAACAACCACAAAGATGCTGTTCCAACCCTTAGAGCTCACTGGTTGACCTGTAATAAAGTCCATGCTGATATGTGTCCATTTACCTTGAGGTATAGGCAGAGGTTGTGATAGACCGGCTGGCCTCAAATTCAACTCCCTGTTTTGTTGACAGGGCTTACAACTTTGTACATAAGCAAGAACATCCTTCCAAAGCCCCTTCCAATAAAAACTATGTTTTACCTTATCATACGTCTTGTTGAGGCCTATATGCCCAACCATAGGAGATGAGTGAAATTCCTGCAAGATTAGCAGCTTATAGGAGGATTTTTCAGTAAGAAATATTCTATCATTATACCACAAGAGCCCATTGTGCAACTTGAAATTGGGATATTGCTGATAGTCAAGATCTTGCAAGTCTTGGAACATAGCAGTTGCTTGAGGATCATTGAGATACTCTTCTTGAATGCCATGGATCCAATCCTTATAAACCTCAGTAATAGATGACAAAGTACAAGCCCATATCTTGGAAAGAGAATCTGCCACAATATTTTCTTTGCCCATCTTGTAATCTATGTCAAAGTCATAGTTTTGCACAATGGATAGCCATCTCCTTTGCTTGGATGATAGAGAAGACTGA
Organism: Dipteris shenzhenensis; assembly: GCF_047967505.1. Lineage (NCBI taxonomy): Eukaryota > Viridiplantae > Streptophyta > Polypodiopsida > Gleicheniales > Dipteridaceae > Dipteris > Dipteris shenzhenensis. Next base: position 2,645,258 of record NC_141620.1, on the reverse strand, counting down.
GATAGAAAATATCTGAGAGTCTTATGATCAGTCTTGACCTTGAAATGGTTGCCATAGATGCAGTGGTGCCACTTTTTGATTGCATGAAGTATTGCCAACATCTTTTGGTCATAAATGTGGAAACTTGACTCCTTGTCATCTAATTTCCGACTTTCAAAGGCAATAACTCCATGACTCTGCTTTAGAACAGCTCCAATACCCCTTCCACTAGCATCAGCCTCAATTATAAAAGGTTGAGAGAAATCAGGACATACCAAGATGGGTGCTGAAGTTAATGCCTCCTTTAATGCTTGAAAGCTCTTATTGGCACTGTCAGACCATTGGAAAGCATTCTTTTTTAGAAGATCAGTGAGAGGAGCTTCCAATTTGGCAAAATGCCTTATAAATCTTCTATAGAATGATGCTAGACCAAGGAAACCTCTCAGTTGGGTGATATTCTGAGGTATAGGCCAATCCTTTAGACACTTTACCTTGCTGGGATCCACCTTAATGCCAACACTGTTGACAATATGGCCAAGATATTCCACTTCTTCAGCCATGAAAGTGCATTTACTTGATTTGGCATACAACTGGTGTGTCCTTAATACTTATTTTACTTGTTGGACCTGCAACAAATGCTCTTCTTTTGTTTTGTTGTAGATCAATATATCATCAAAGAATACCAAAACAAATTTATAGAGAAAAGGTTGCAATACCTTGTCCATTAGGGCCTCAAAAGTTGCAGGTGCATTGGTTAGACCAAATGCCATCACTTTGAATTGATAAAGCCCACGTTCTACTGTCCTGAAGGCAGTTTTATGTTCATCTCCCTCCTTCATCCTTATTTGATGATAGCTTGACCTTAAGTCAATCTTTGTGAAGTAGATCATTATTTGCCCCTCTAACCTCATCCAATAGATCATCATTTCTAGAGATTGGAAACCTATTCTTAATTATCATTTTGTTCAAATCCATGTAATCAATACACATTCTAAATGAGTCATCCTTCTTCTTAACCAATAACATAGGAGAGGCAAAGGGTGACTGACTATGTGTAATAAATTCCTTGTCAAGGAGTTCCTTTATTTGCCTTGCCACCTCTTCTCTTTCAGCTCTAGAAAGTCTGTATGGAGCGTTGTTGATTGGCTTAGATCCTGGCTCCAACACAATTGCATGATCCACATCTCTCATGGGAGGAAGATGGTTGGGAAGATCAGCAAATACATTAGAGTATTGCTGTAATAGAGACTGCATGTCTTTATCCACCACCAACACCCATTACCCTCTTGAGACTTGGTCAACTGAATAGCATAGACTCCACAAACACTTTTGAGGTCTCTCGCCATTTTCTTGCAGAAATTAAGGACAACTTAGGAGATTGGTGACCCATCAAGGTGATGTGCTTACCTTCATGCATAAACTTCATATATAGCCTGTTAAGGTCCATAGAGAATTCTCCCAAGGTTCTCAACCATTCACAACCAAGGACAATGTCAATAGGTCCCATTTCCAAGACAATTAGATCTCCATGAAAAGTATAGTCTTGAGAAAGTTGCACTTGAGCAGCTTGACAATATTGCTTATTGTGGGGATGCTGACCATTAGCCACCTCAACTTTGATCCCATGATCCAAAGTGGATGGGCATAACCTCACTGTTTGAAGTGTCTTTGCATTAATGAAGTTATGAGTGCTCCCACTGTCAACCAAAATGTGGACTGGTCTGTTATTGATTGTTCCTTTTAACCTAAGGGTTTGAGAGCCCTTGTAGCCCACAAAAACATAAGGAGATATGCTGTACAAAACTGATTGTGTATCCCTATACACTTCATCATCATTAACTGCATCATTTCCATCAGAATTTTTGATGTCATCCACATAACCATCAACAACTTCAATGTTCCATTGTCTAGAACTATTTGGGCACTTTGGCAAACTATCATCCATAAGCATGGTGTCACACATGGAAAAACCACCTCGATCAAAGGAAAAGGTAGTCCCCTTTTTGGAACTATGATCCTCATCATCATCAAGGCCTTCATTCACACAGTCCTGATATTCGTGGAATTCAGATTCTGCCACAGGAATATTAGGAGATAAATCATCATCAATCTCTAGAATCAGGCTCAACTTTGCTCCTGTTTTGGCTTTGCACACATTCCTATGTTCAGGGGTCCACTTCTCACCACAAAGGTAGCACAAATTCTTCTTCTTTGTGTCATGAATAATTGCTTGAGATAATTGCTTAACCAACTTGTTTCTTTTATCACCCAGATCATCATTTGAGTAGGTTTAAATGATGGCTTTACATATGTACCCTTGTAAACCTTAGGCTGTCCCATGCCACTGCCGTACACTATGGGGAACCTAGAAATAGAAGAAGTTGTAGTAGGTGCAGGAAGTTTGTTTTCATCATTGGAAACACCTTTGACCATAGGCTTAGTTCCAAAGTGACCAATACCCAAAGTCTTCTCCTTCCAATTGTATTTGGGCTCATAAAGCTCTGCCAACTGCATGGCCTCTTAAGAGAATTGAGCTTTTGAGCTGCAACATCTGAAGCAATACTAGGGTGTAGACCATGGATGAATTTGAGCATTCTAACTCTTTCATCAATACCATGAACAAATAGAGCCAATTTCCAAAACTGTTTGATATAATTTTTCACTGATCCTTGCTGAGTAAGATCGTACCACTTACAAATATATTGATCTCTAGTAAAAAGAGATATAAAAATTTTAAACATTTCAGCCTTGAACTCATCCCAAGCATTAAAGTTGACCCTTCTTGCTATAAATGCCTCCACCAAGAGTGGGAATAATCTTCAAGATGAAGAACAACAAATCTGATTTTATCTTGATCACCTTTTGGATATAGAAGGAAGTAGTCATCCATCTTGCTGAGCCATTCCTCCAATTCCTCAAGAGAAGTAGAATCACCTTTGAACTTAGGAAGTATAATCTTGTCTTTCATATCTTTATCTTGATGAAAAGATCCTTTTGGTTCAATAGATTTAATTGTTTGTATATATTGTTGGAATGTCATTGCTGCCCTAAGGTTTGCTGGTAGCAATTTATATTCATGGAATTTTTGACACAACTCTTCAGCTACTGAACTGTTACTATTAGGAGCCTTACCATGTGCTGAATCCTTATCCATATGCGCTGTAACTCCATTAGAGTGATAGGTCCTTCGGCGGGCAGAAGCCATGAAACCAACTGGGTCAGCTACATGTACAGGATCATCATCATCATCATCTGAACCCAAGTCTCCATCAATTTGGGAATCCAAAGGTCTCTTCCCATCATAGATTTGGCTTCTCTTGAACTGGTCAAACCTTTTATTAAGAGTGGCAGACATGTTCTGCATCCTTTGGTCGATCCTCTGATTATTGGTTAACTCCTTAAATATCTGTAGCATTGGATCCATACAACTCCTTATAATCTGCTCCTAATTAAGGGATATTTGTGCACAAGGAGTAGCTTCAACATCCCCTTGAATATTGCCAATATGAGGTTCAGTGGGCTTAGAAATTACAGCTTGGTCTCCTTTAATAGATCCAATGCCCAGCATGGCTATTCCACCAGCCCTTATTGAGTTATCAATTGCTTCCTTCTCCATGATGGAATCAAGATTTCTAATTAGCTGCTTACTGGATTGGCCAATAGATCTCTTTCAAGGCATCTTAACAAGTGGAAATGCACTTAAGCCTTGATCAATAATACTCAACTCCTAATGGATATCAGCAGAGTTATGCCTTGTACACTGTGAACCAATTTTTCGAGCAGATTTCAAGGCAAAAGGGACTTAAATCATCTTCAAACTTGTTCCATATGCTCGAGAGGCTGAGGCGACTCCTTGGAGGAAGGGAAATCAGAAATCGGAACTGTCAATCCCTAGATCGTCGCTAGCTAGTCGAATTTCCTCATAACTCCTCCATCCAAGCTCGGATCTCCACCAAACTTTGAGGGCAAACACTGGAGCTTAGGGCGAACAATTCAAGCCATAACTAACCCGATTTGGTGCAGAGAAGTAGCAGATCGTGAATTTCTTGCGCCAAAATTAGGGAACTCTTGCACTGTCGACCTATCCTCCACCAATTTTTGATTTTCATACATAGAAATGATCAGGGAAGCAAGGGCTTTCCACTGATGCAAGAAGCCCCAAATTCTGAACACTTCAAAAATCAGGGTTTCCTGAAGCTTGCCACGTGACAGCTTATAACAGAGAGCACTTCTGGTGCTGAATTTTTGCACAGAGGTAGGCCATAGGCTCAAGAGTAGATGCTCCAATTTTCAAAGTGATTGGGCAAAAATTTCCCACAAATTCCCAAGAAAAGTGCTCTGATACCAATGCAACAGGACTCCTTCTAACTGAAGGTAAACACCACTAATTTGGTAGAACATAATGGAAATAGGGCAAGAAAGTTAGAGTAGTGAAGTACCTTATGTATTAGGAAAAAGTAGGAGTGGAAGGTCATGGGCTGGACCTACAATAGAGACTTGTGAGGGGCTGCACAAGGACAGGAGGAATCAATCCCAATTAGAATTCAACTGAGTAATGGAACTCTTGCTGTGTATTCTATTTCAGTAATGGAGTACAAATCATGAATAAATGCCAAGTACAACTAGAGCCCTTATATAGATATGGCCCAGGTGAGTACAAAGCAATATTGCATATGGGATTACCTCCTAGGATGCCATGTGGCAACTTATGGTATCCCCTAAAGAAAGGAAAAACACTTACAAACCAATAAAGGCCTTTCCACTAACTTTTAGCCTAAGTAAAAGTCACCCTCTGTTACATTTTAGCCATTAGTAGCACTATTAAGAAAAGAAGAACACATGCTGGATTATTAGGAGCAAGCTTCATCTATAGAGGCTTCACAAAAGCAAAAATTTGCCTGCTATTGTTCTTGATATAATAAGCATCTCCAAGGCACCCATTTACTGCTAGGGGTTCTACTCCACACTCAATTTCCTTGAGAAGAAGTCAACTTTGATGGGTGTAACATGTGTGTTTAGGGCAGCATGAAAGCAGACATGGTGCATCCATAAAGGTTGACATGTGGGCAGAGGGAAGGCTGCCACATGGGCAGCAAAGCATGCATCAAAGAAAGCACAAAGGACTGGCATACATAGAGACGAAGGGGATGGAGTTGAAGGTACGATCCAGACCTAAAGGTAGAATAGATTTAGACTAGCATATGGTCTACTAGCGGTCCATAAAAGTGGCCAAACCAATTGGCCTAGCACATGGCAAGGCAACCTGGTCGGCTATCCTAAGAGCTATTCAGCCAACTTGGAATTAGGAGATAGTATAAAGTCCCTCCCTATGTATAAATAGGGCCCAAGTGGGGCCTTGCTAAGCACTTCTAGAAAGCCACTAAAGCTCACCGAAAGGAACACGCAGCCATTGTTAATGCAGAGAGAGAGGAGCAGATCTTGAGCTCACCTTGCATGAGCAACATTTGCATAATCTTGTTAATCCCAGAGAAGTAAAGGATGAACAAGATATACCTACATGAACCCCCTGAATGGTGCAAGACCAGTGTCGGGACGAATCATAATTATTGGAATAGAAGGATTTGAGGAGGATTTGCTGGCAGCTTAAAGTTAGACTGCCTAACAAAGATGGGTGTCCAACTGCACTTGTCCAAAACTTCAAAAAATGGCAATGAATTCTGAAGGTTTCCATAGAAAGAAGAATAAATTACCATCTCTATGAAACTGACCTGTGAGACCCACCCCATAACCAAGAGAGCAAGTTACGTGAATCCTATTGGCTGCATGTCTCACGCTACTATTCCATTTTGTCTTCTCCAAGGCATGCTCAAAAGTTGCCATTGGATTCATAATCAGACATTTTGGAAGGGTTTTTAGTTCCCAGTTATTACTAATTACAGATCTGGGCCTATATAAGGCTTGTTGGAGGGCCTTTGTTGCCCTACAGCCAACCTTCTTCCAAGCCCCTTGGAGGCCCTATGTGCAAGCCCCCTTTGCTGCTGTGGTGCCTACCCTACCCCCCTATTATCTACTACCCCTTTGTCCCCTCCAATCAGGGGCTCACATACTTCAATTTGCTGTTTAGTTAGCCCTCCGTTTCTATCGTCCCACATACATGGGGCTTGCTGCTAACCATCTTTTGCTAATTGTCTTTTCTCTTTCTTGGTTACATGTAGAATCTCTCTCTCTCTCTCTCTCTCTCTCCCTCCCCTAATAAACCAAGAAATGACCATCCATGCTCTTGGTTGTTGGTAGCACTACCGAGGATAATGAACCATGTATAGCCATTCTTCATTTCATCTGCAAACAATAAACCCCAAAAAGTCATCATATACACTGCGATTCCATATAAAAAAAGGATGTCTATCCTTACCGAATGGATCATTCTCAACCCTGCAGAACTTGCGATCAACAGTCTGTTCTATAGTTGCAACGAATGGCATCACAGCTAGTAAGTTCACCCTAGAGGGCCCTGGGCTGCAACAATGCTGTTGAAAGTGTTGAGGCTGGCCATGTCCTTGGCACAACATTTCTTGAAGCGAAACTTCCTTCCCCACCGGTAGTGACACCCTCCACTTAATCTATGATTGTAAAACAAACTTAAACTAAACGTCCTGCGTGTAACGTCACGATCGTGAACCACGAAAGGGAAAGCTTCCTCTCTGTGGGCAATTTCAGTGCAAAGCTTTGTGAAGTTGCCCTCTGATTTGTTGATATTGGCAGCATCCGGTGGCCTTGTTTGCGCCCCCATATTGGAAATTCAATTCAACTTATAGTTGGAAATCCTAAGGACCTTCCATCGCCTCCTCCCCATAATCATTGCCCCACAAACAGCAGGTTAAAGTATTTGTCTGGGAACCCTTAAAATTCAACTAAACCTTAGCGGTCCCGTTAATTGTCTTAACTAAATGGGTGTTTAAATGGACCAGTGGGAAACCACTCTTAAAAAAATTTCCATTCGTCTCTTGAAGAAAACGGTCTACTCAAGTTCAAAATCAAGCGTCTTCCCGCCCTTTCTCTTTCTCTCCTTCTGTGCTGCTCATTGTCATACGAGATCACACATTTGCTTTAGCCCGCCATCGCCACAGAACTCCACCTATGTGCAAAGCACGATGCAATTTGAACGGCACACTTTGATTGACAGCTTGCTGCAGCTTTATCAACCTCGGAGACGCTCATTTCTTCAGTCTCCTATCGTTTGTTTCTCAGCCTGCATGGGTGAATGGGTTGCATGATTACAGGTTGTCTGCAAACCGGAGTGCCACAATCCGCATTTTCCTTATGGCAGATCGGTGCGTTTCAAACGCCTAAACTCGTTTGCGATCTATCTGTAGATTCACTAATCTGCGCATGCTTGTTATTTCTGCTTCAATGCTCAATTAAAGAAGGCCCTGTGTATGTCCATGTGCTCATTGAAGAGGTTGATTTATTATGAAGGTAGCCTGTGCGAACGTTCATGGCCACATCTATATTTTTGGAAACATTGCGTTGCAACTTGTTTTCTACATGTTGGAAACACTTCGTTTACAAACATCACTGCAAGGAGGGAGGCGCGAAATTCCTTCCTGACGGCTCTGCTTTGGCCTCAGGCGGATAAGTTGGCATTGCCAAGCACGTCTGACGATCATCCGTGCAAGCGGGGAGGACAAAAATCGTAGTTGTTGTGTTAATGCAAAAACTCATAGACGGAAGCCATACACTCTGCGTCTTGACACATAGTCGCCTCTGAAGCATCAGCCTGAACCGATAGGTACCCCATTGCTCAAACAATCTGGATATTCAAAAAGCTCCCCCATCTGTCTGCATAGTCTGCGAACACCAGCCACATTAACCTGTCAACGAGATTTGTAGCTAGTCTACTAGAAGAACCGGAACAAATGGCAATATGAAGTTAACGCCAGAAAAGAACGAGACTGTGGTGGCTAAGAAGGCCAATTATATTTCTACTCATGAATCAAAGCGAGTTGCATGCTTGTTCCAACGTCGAACACTGAGCAGCCGATACATCACCCTTAACCTTAGGACTTAAACCACCGATGTACTCCTAAGTATGTCCAGAGAATCCATCTTGACATGCAGAGTAAGCGTCCAAAATAGATGATTATACTCCTGCACGAAACCATGCCGCTGAACTATAATTTTATTGATTAATTATGCCAGAATGATTCCTCCAAAATTTGGATGCTCAATGACTTGAAATCAGCCCACAGAAAATTATTATGCTCTTCTTGCTTTTGTGGCTGCCACCAACAAGTAGAAGCAGGACCATCAAAATGCAAAGTGGCAAATGTAATTTTGAGAATTTCAAGCCTGGGAAACAAAGTAAGATACTGGTCTAACTTGTGGTACCAATCCTCAATGTCCATGCTATAAGACTCACCCCTCAAATACGACAATTGAATCTTATCATTGAGGTATCAAGATCTATCTCTTTGCCTATTAATATCATCTTGTTTGAGCAAATCCAAAGCTTGAGGATGGTTGTTAAAGGGCATGGATTATCTATCCAGACGATGCATTCTGCTACAATTGTCCCATTCTTGCTCAATGATAGTAAGCTTAGAAGCTTTAATATCCTGCAATTGCCTAGCATGAAGAAGCTTTGAGCTGCTGTTGAACAATAGTGGTGGCATAGTAAGCAATCTGCCTTAACATCTAAGAAGACTATCTCCTTTCTTCTGGAGTTTAGTGGGGAGAGAGAATTTGGGGAACCAAATTCTTTGTAAAGGAACGTGCGTTTGGTGAATGCATGTTTTGATCACCAGCCTTTCTGTCCATAGAAGATTGGAATTGCATCATTGTAGACATCATTTGTTGTTGCTGTGAGAAGCAGCAAAACCGAACGGAAGTGAGAGAGAGCCAACCTCACACACACCAAACAAGAAAGGAGAGAGATAGATGAGAGGAACTGCAAGTGATCTCAGGAAAAACCCCCTAGAAGATTGCTCGAGCTCACAACACTGCTCAAGAGGCACTAGACTAAGATGCCAATATACCAATGAGGGGGGGGGCTATATATAGCCCCCAGCCCCTCGCTGGTCGGTCTGCAGACGAGGGAGCTGACCAGCTTGCATGTGGGCCGACCCACGAGACCACCTGGCTTAGGGAGCCGACTTGGCTTAAAGGGGCGGGCACGCCCACAAGAAAAGGCCCTCACTCTCTACGGTCACATTAGGAGATGTTGACCTCCAACAGTTGCATCTTTCTGTATTCTTGTAGGAATCTTTTCTCTTCCATTTTGGCATGCCTTTTTCCTTCATTATGTGCTTTTCTTCATCATCTCTAGCACCTTCTATAGAGTCCTCTCTCTAAGGAGGAGAAGGGCAAATATGCAGGTTTGACTCAGTTTCCTTCAGTAAAGGTAATGTTTCTGAGTCATCCGCTTAGCTCAAAACATGTGGCCTTTGCAATGAAGTGTGAAGAGAAATGGGATATTAATCATTGGAAGACTTGCAAGTTTTAGAAACAACATGCTGAAGTAGCAATAATTATTTAGTAGGATGTCAATGAAGTCAAAGGTCAATAAAGGACTCGGAATGAGGTGAAGTGTTTAATGAAGGGGAAGAATCTTTTGAGAACACTGACAATGAATGGCAATCATTATACAATGGTTTGAGAAGAGAGGGAAGTTACAATGCCTAGTACGAAACTTCCTCTGGTCGGGATCGGATGGCACGTGCAACACTAGAGCCAGGGTGGCTCGGCAGACTGTGATTGTGCACCACAGACGTAGGGGGGACTGGGCATTATTGACCCAGAGATGTAGAGTAGAGCCCTCTTGGGTAAGCTGGTTGTGAGATCGGGATCGGATGGCACGTGCAACACTAGAGCCAGGGTGGCATGGCAGATTGTGATCGTGCCACAGATGCAGGGGGGACTGGGCATTATTGACCTAGAGATGCAGCGTAGAGCCCTCTTGGGCAAGCTGGTTGTGAGAGGCCTTACTCCGGGTGCGGAACCTTGGAAGCTCCTACTCCAATGGGGGCTTCTTGGGAACACACCTCGCACTGGGGGGCAATGGCAGCAATCCTACAGGTGGATCTTCTTCGAGGCTCCGTTAACAGGGACGGGCTCTCCGTCGATGCGGAGTCTCTACAGAGTGTGGTAGAGATTGGCAAGACTCATACGGGCTAGGCCGTCTTGTAGAGAGAAGTTTGAGAGGCAGCCTCTCATTTGGCACCCAGATGTCAGAGATTTGGAGGGGCACATGCTGGGGCAATGGACTCATATCGGATGGGCATAGTGGGATATGGGACCGGTTAGATCCTTTGGGACATGGATACGACTATAGAGGCTTGTAGGCAGGCGCTCTCCTACCTCTGAGGAGCAGGTATCAAGATGCAAGAGATTGAGGAGGTGATCTCGGACTCTTGGTGGGAGGGACTACGGAGCCCATGGACCCCCCCATTGCTGGTCAGGACAGTTCTTGCGCATAGGGGTCCGATCCGGATCCGCTTTTTTGGGAGTCTCTTGGTCCCCCCCAGTCTCGTTTCTATTGGGTGGGACCAGGAGGCTCATTGCAAGACGAGTTGGAGTTGGAGGAGGAGACAGAGGTGGACATAGAAGACTTGGAGTGGCAGAGGTCAGGATTGTGGGTTGCTTGGGCAAGACTTGGTACATTGATCCCTCCATCTTATTGACCCTAGAGGGAGCGGTTTGGTGGGAAGGCAGACCCTTGTGCGACCTTCAGTGGGACCCAGGGAAGTGGTTTTGGCTCGCTCGCATAGGGCACTTGGACCGGATAGAGGTGGTCTCCTTCTTCTCGTATGCCACTCCCATCGGGCGTCGTCTATAGCTAGAGGCAACAGCGTGGTCCCCTTCGAGGGAGCGCCACTGGCTAGAGCAGGATGTCCCGCGAGAGGTCATAGGCCGATTTTGGCCCTGCCTTTGGATGAGTTCGCGCCCGTGGAAGATCTCTTATTTCTTTTGGCTGTTGGTGCATGGGGGTTTGCCCATCGGCCCTTGGCTAGAGCAAATGCGGATTGATGGCAGAAAATTTATTTGTCATTTTTTCAAGGATTGCAGCTCCATTGATTGGATCTTGTGAAAGAAGGCTGTTTTTTTTTTTTTGTTGTTGTTGCAAAAAAGAGACTTTTATTAAGTAAGAAAGAAACTTGCTAGAGCAAGCTCTGTGCGGAAATACCACATGCTAAGCATGTAATAAAAAACACCTAAGAAGAATGAGGTACCTGGTGGAGCAAGGGCCACTCATGTTGGAAATGGAGCAAAAGACTCACTTAATTCTCACACCCTCTTCGGAATTTGATCAGCTCCGTCTCTCACACTCAATGATGCAGCTCATTGATGAAGACCTCACGCTAACAATAGAGAATAGATAGCACATACAAGAGAGAGAAATAGAGAGATAACTTACATGGATTCTTCCACCAAGTAGTGGGCAAAACAAACTTAGAGGTGAGCACAAAACAATCAGCGAAGAGCAGGGCAAAATTGACAACTCTTTGTAGGCTAATCTCGCTGAACTCTTGCTCCACATTGCCTATTGTAGGCTTCAATGGTTGATACAAAGTGAGGGGAGAGGGGTGTAGGAACAAGAATGGAGATGGATTGTGAACACAAGAGAACAAGAAGTGAACACAAGTGAACTCCAATTGAAATGTTCAACCAAATGAAGTACAAGTACTTGGTATATATAGTCCAAGTACTAGAACACACTAAAACTCCAAAATAGACTAAGTCCTAGTCTATCCCACACCACCATATCATTGCATATATCTCTACAAATTCCCCCTCATCAATGATATGGTTGAAGTACTCTGGAATGATCTTAGAAGTACCTGAAGTACCTAAAGTACCATGGTTGCACAAATTCATCCACATGTGGATATAGCAACCGATGGGAGTACAAAAGAAAAGAATGCATTTTACAACCCCCCTTAAATTGTTTGAATGTCTCGTATCCGCAAGCCATGTCGATGGCGTGTGAACAGAGGTGCTGACAGGCTTTTAGTAAAGATATCTGTCACATTGTCCTCAGTGGAATAATATGTGAGATCAATGAAGCCATCTGTGATATAATCCCGCATGATAGTGGTTTTCAATGTGTTTCATGCGAGCTTGAAATACATGATTGTTCCCAAAGCAATGCAACTGATAGTGGTTTTCAATGAGTTTCATGCGAGCATGAAATACATGATGGTTCCCAATAGCAATGCAACTTTGGCTGTCAGAGAAGATCGGAGTTGTGTTACCATCTTGAGCATGATACAAATCATGCAGAAGCCTCCTTAACCACATACATTCCATAGTGGCTGAATTTGCAGCTTTGTATTCTACTTCACTGGAGGAGAGACATGTGGTCTTGCTTCTTACTGAGCCATGAGATGTATGCTGAGCCCAATGAGAAGCGATAGCCGGAAGTGGACTTGTGATCATCGATGTCCCCTGACCAATCTGAGTTGGTGAAGCCACTTAGAGAAATGTCACCATCTGGAGCATAATGCAGCCAATAGGAAATTGTACCTTGTACAATAACTGAGAACCCTCTTCATTGCTTTCCAATGCGTGACTGTGGGACAATGCATGAACTAGCTAAGAAGCCTTGTGGCATAGGCAATGTCTAGCCGTGTGAGAACATAAGTAGATCAAACTGCCAACCAACTAAATGCACAACGTGCCATCAAACTTTTCAGCTGTATCATGCTTACTTAGCTTAATTCCCTTTTCCAATGGAGTGGCCACATGCTTACAGTTCTCTATCTTAAATTTCTGCCCTTCAAATATTTTGTCTGTGACATAGGAATCCCTCCTTGGGTTTGCCAAAATTCAATGCCAAGACAGTAGTGTAAGAGGCTCAAATCTATCATGTCAAAAGTAGATTGCACTGCTGCAATTTTCTGCAAATTACTGCCAGCGAGTATGATGTCATCAACATAAAGCACAAGCATGACCAACTGAAATCTAAAATTTAAAGGCTTAATCGAGCTTTGTAATCTAGACTCTATTCTAATTTCTAGCATTGGCCATTATAGTGCTAAATACAAGCCTCCTAGGGCATAATCATCGGAGAGTGGACAAACAGCCACGGTGGAGGGGCGTAATGCCACTGAAGACTCTGAGTGGAGTGTTGGAAGAATAACTCCCGATGGTCCCAGTCGCGAAGGAAACGTCGTCTCTTTTCCTTCCCTGCCCGGGACTCTCCCTGAATCTGATCCCACTGACCCTTGAGCGTGTGAATGATCGTGCTCCAGATATCTGCGAGGGTCTGGGTGGTAGAAGAAGTCTGAGCTCCTACAGTCTGCGCGCATCTGGAAGTCCAGATATGCCAGCCTGTGATGCTCCCTATGATCTCCCAAACTGGGTGCCGAGGCGTCGCTCCTGCATCTGTCTCTGTCAAATGCCATGGGAAGCTGTCCATGTATGCCCAAGTGGCCTGCGTGATGAAAAAGACGGGATCCTGTCTAGAGAACTCATAGGCCAAGTGATGTCCCGGCTCAGTGCTGCACCAACAAACAGCTCCCCAAGTGATCGGTCCTGGGTGTAGCCCTAGCTAAGATCCCCATGATTCCCTTCCAAACCGTCTGCGCGTGCGAGCAGCTCCAAAGGCAATGCTTCAGGGACGACTCCTCCTGAAGACACATCTGACAATGCCCCTCCTGCCCCATCTCTCTCAACCAGCTACCAACTGGAAGCCCCTTGTGTGCCACCATCCAAAGGAAGTAGGAGATCTTCCTCGGACGCCAACTAGCCCAAAGAGTCTTCCAGAAGGTGCGAAGAAAGACCAAGGATATCCCCTGGGCATACCACCTATGTGCCTGTGTGGGTAGCCCATGCTGGAGAGCCCCAAGAGCACGCCGGCCCGTGCGTGCACTGTAAGAAAAGAAGGGGGTAGGGTTCTCTGAGGTCTCCGACGGTGGCCAAAGCCACTCCCCTGGGTCCCACCCCACCTCTGACAAGGAACAGCCCTCCCATATCCAGAGTCTCCAATCTTGGTTCTGCATAATCAGGGGGTCTATATGCCAAGTCTTCCCTTGCAGCCCTACAATGCGAAGGCGTTGCCAGGGAAGCTGGGGGTCAATCACGGCCTCTCTGCTCTGTAGGCGACTGTCATCAGTGATGGAGAAGAAATGTACCGAAGAATCCGAGAAGAGGCCTGCCACCACCAAAGGAATGCCTTGTGGAGTGAACTGTCCTAGCCACCTCTCATCTCTCGGGAAGAGCTGTCCGCGGTGCCTACGGGAATCCTCCAACATGCAGGGATGGCAGCATCAATCTCCGCTCGCCGAGCCTGGATCCCACGTGCCGTACCTACTGCTGCTGCCAGCTCGCCTGGGCTCATTCTACTGTAGACGTCCCTCCAAACCCGGAACAAGCGCGCGGGTCCATGCGCCCAGAGCACCCAAGGGATATGGGATCTCTCTCCAAGCTGACGACCTGTATCATCTGTCACCTGGCTGCTCCAGATCAAGGGCTGTCTGTCTGTCTCCTCTCGACAGCTAGGGGGAACCTGAGAAAGGCTGTGTCGCAGCCTCCTCCATACCGAAATGAGGCTACGGAGGAAGGGGGAATGGGGTTGAGTCAAAGGAGCTGAAGTGAAGATCCATCGAATAGAAGGCTACCAAACACCCCCTCTCTGGGGAGTACACCCACTGAGACCATGCTGTAGCAAGAGCTTCCACGTCTGTCCTCCTGGGGTCAGACCGCGGATGACTAGCTTGCCAAGAAGTGCCTAACTGTGCAGCTTTGGATCTATAATGCCAAGGCCGCCCTCTGCCTGGGGAAGAATGACCGTCTGCCAGGCGACCCTAGCTCTGGTGGTGTCGGAACCGTCTGAACCAGACCATAGGAAGTTCCGCACCAATCTCCTCAGCTGGGCTACACAAGACCTCGAAAAACACCAACAAGAGGCCACATACCAAGCAGTGGCAAGAAGGACCTGGTTGACCATAAGGGCCCTGCCTGCCAAGGAAAGCCGAGCCGTGCTCCAGAAAGCAAGCTTTCGTCGTATGGAGGCTAGGACCGGCAAGAACTGCTGAGCCGGTGTGATGTCCAGGCCTACCTGGAATCCCAGGTAACATGTCGTCTGTCCTCTAGGGATCCAGCGAAACCCCAAGAAAATACCCCACTGTGAGCTGGCTCCCGGATCTGTAAGAAAACCAACTGACTTATGCCAGTTGATTTTCGCCCCAGCCGCAAGGCAAAAAATCTTTAGAGATAGTCTCACTCGCTCCAGTGACTCGACATCATCCTGCACATATAGGGCTGTGTCGTCTGCATACTCGGAGTCCAGCAGCTCGGCATCCTCTCGAATAGGGAGACGCATCCTGCGAAGACCAGTGGTACGAGCTCGAAGGAAGTGTGTCATGGCCTCCGCAAAAAATAGGAAGAGGTAAGGCGCTAATGGACAGCCCTGTCGCACCGAGCGCTCGAGTGTGAATCTCTCCCCCATCCTGCCACTAATGATAACCCGATTGGAGGCCGATCTGTAAAGGCTAGCAATACCTCTGATCCACTCGTCCGGGAAACCGAACCGAGCGAGTGTACCTTCCAAGGACGAGTCTACCCTGTCGTATGCCTTCTCAAAGTCGAGAAGGAGTATGGCAAGGTGCTGGCCACTGTGCTGGGCCCATTCCGTCGCCTCTGAGAAAGTGAAGATGTTGTCCAAGATGCTGCGATCTTGGACAAAACCAGTCCGGGTGTCATGAATCAAGTCGTGTAGCAGGGGGCGGATGCGACTGCTGATCATCTTGGCAAGGATTTTGTAGGCGGTCGGGAGGAGGGTGATTGGGCGCCACTGTCTGATCTCCTGGCGGTCCCCCCCTTTGGGGATGAGGCAAATCAGGCCTGTCGCAAGGCTCTCTGGCATCTGCCCACTGGAGAAGATGTGCTGGAAGGCTGCGAGCAAGGGTCGGTGGATCTGCTCCCAAAAAGTGGTGAAGAAAGCTCTAGAGAGGCCATCCTCACCTGGGCATTTCTGCCCATCAATAGCACTCACTGCATCCTGCAACTCCGCAACAGTGAAAGGTGCGAGAAGGGTGTCGCTCATGCTGGGCTGCACGAGTCTCGGTGTAGAGCTCCACACCTCCTCTCTGCAAATGCGGCCACGAGGGTCTGGGGGCTCCTGCTCGAATAATGATTTGTAGAAGTCTGTCGCCAAGTCCCGGACCTCATCTGGATCTGTCCTGACACTACCATCCTGCGTCCTAAGGGAACGGAGCTGCTCCTATGCTGACCTCTGTCCATGAGTCCTAAAGAACTCGCTGCACATCCTATCGCCTTTCCTAGCCCAGAAGGACTTGGAAGCATGAAATGAAAACTCTGAGCGACGCTGGGTAATCTCCTCTAGCATGGCTCGGGCCCCCGAACCTCCTGCTGTCTGAGCTCCTCAGAGCCAGGAGAAGACTGCTGCATCCTCTGAATCGAGGCGAGATCACGTCTGAGACCCCTCTCCCGTGCCCAACACCGCTGTCTGATCTGAATCGCCTCCTGCTGGCAAATGCGGCTAGACTCAGCAAGCGCCTGAGCTACCTGTGCTGCCATATCCTTGGTGGGGTTGCACTCCTGCTCCCAAAGGTCCACTATCCTGCTGTGAACCGTTGCTTTGGTGTAGATGGAATCTGGGATCCGGCATGAACGTGGAGGTGAGGACTGAGAGGCCGAGTCCAGGACTAGGATGACTGGGGCATGGTCTGAAAGTGTCGTCCCTGGAACCACTCCTGACTCTCCTCCTCTGCCAAGCGCCCAATCACTAACATAGAAACGGTCCAGCCGCTCCAGGAGTCTGCCTCCCTCCCTCCTGTAGCCCCAAGAGAAGTCTAGACTCCCAGGCCATCTGCGAAAGTATGGCTCCCTCCAGCTGTCCCGACCTCCCACTGCAAAGAGGAAGGAGTCCCAATTTGCCTGCTCTGCGTGAGCTATACCGAGGAACTCTGGGCCCCTTCCCTGCTGATCCTCTAAGGTCTCAAGGTTGTTGAAGTCCCCTCCTACAATCCAAGAGTCCATCTCTGGCAACAGGTCTGTCAAGGATCTCCAAAAAACGGATCTACGTTTGAGATCAGTCGGTGCGTAGATATTGAGGATATCGATGCGAGATCCCTCAATATGCAGGCCCACCCAAAGCGCACGTCCTGGGATCAAAGTGCCAAAACCAAACACATGCTGAACTAGAGAAGCATCGATGGAGGTGCAGACACCCCCGCTTCTCCCCTGCTCGCCAATCGAAGGTTCCCAGTAGGTGTGGGAGCGTCCTGTGAGGACCTTCCCACAAATACTAGTCTGTGACGCCGAAAGCTTGTGTTCTTGTAGTAGGAGAACATCTACCTTTCCCACCAAGGCTGGCTGGAGCTCTTGTCTGAGCACCATCTTCCTGGGGCCATGGGTGCCTGATGAGTGGAACCCGTTAACGTTCCAAGAGATAATGCGTAAACTCATGAGGAGGGAAGGTGGGCCACAAACAGCTGTCTGCTTGGGGTCGAAGTCGAAGTGGTCGGAGGATGTCCTGTGTGGAGACGGAGGCGCTTCTGTAAAGGTTTCGAAGGGGAGGTCGGATCATCGGACCCATCCTCTAAAACCTTCAGCAGAGGGGAAAGGCCCTTCGTCCCATGGTGGTAAGCTCTCTCTAGCCAGCTCGACGCCTCTGCGAGGGAGATGTCGTAGAAGCCCGCAACCTCTGAAGTCCTCCAGGGACGAAGCCCTTCCGTGTAGGCCCACTCTAGCGGTGGCCTAATAATGACCAGGAGTCGGAAACGTTTGGCGCTGTGGTGCCAACGCAGACGAACATCACCCTCCTGCCACTGCTGCTGAAGAAGCTCCGCTGCTCTGCTACCAATCTAGTCCTGCACTTGCTCTTGGGTCTGGTCACGTATCGTCTCCCAAACATTTTCATTCGTCCATTGCTCACTCCCTTCACTGGAGATAGTGAAGGAATAGCTAGGACCATCGTGCGGAGCTAGAATGGACACCTTACCCTCCGCCCCCTTGCGGAGGAAGAAGATGCTGATGTCTAGGCATGCGGGAAAGGAGCCAATACCCGCTGCATCCAAGTAGTCCCAAGGACCTGCTCGGTAGAACTCCAATGGAAGAGCTCTAGGAGCAGCCCTTGGGCTTGGGGATGAAGATGAGGAGTCTGAACCGGAGGGAGGGGAGCTGGCCACTTGTGGGGAAGAGCCTCTCCCCGTCGTCGGGCCCGGAGGGATGGACGAGGGTGAGGTCTGTGCTAGCTTCGGGGCTGCAGGTGGTGCAGGTGGAGGAGGGGGGGATTCCTTCTGTATCATGCTCGAGGAAGAGAGTGGCGCGGAAACCATTGGTGCGGGGGGGGAACCTGGAGGGGGTGGGGGTCGGAGAATCGAGGAGGAGGGGGGAGGGGGGGGAGGGCGGGATGAGGGCTGAGGGGGAGGGTGGCTGACCTTCTCCTTACCCTTCTCCTTCCCCTTACGGGGTTGCTGATGAGTAGGGATCATCTGAGGGGGCTCTTGCTGTGGCTGGGAAGGTTTTTTGGAGCCTGCTTTGTTGCCCTTCCATTTTCGATGGACTTTCGTCCAGCCTTCCCCTTCGGGAGGGGATGTCGCTGACTGGAGCGGAGTATCCTGAGCTGCTTGACTGGGGGTCTTCTGAGGTTCCGTACCCGTGAAGCGAGAACATGAGCGAGCCTGGTGCCCGAAGCCGTGGCATCTCAGACACTGGTTTGGGCGACCAGTGACCAGAATGCGCTGTGTCACCACACCTGTGTCTGTCTCTATCTCGAACTCCGAGGGGATGCTCTGTGGATCAAGGACTGCCACTTTGACACGTGGCACCCCTTGGGCTGCCGCTGCATCAATGTAGGTGTCCTGCATAGGCCAACCAAAGTGCGCCCCCAGGTCCTTGATGATCGGGCGAAGCTCGGTTGCGAGACCTGGGAAGATAAGGGTAACTGGGTGTCGAGGAATACGAAAGCGGGCGTCGAAGTCCGCTACACTGAAGCCCTTGTACCAAGGGACCATGAGAATGATCTTCCCACCCACAGAAGTAGGGGAGCGTTTGACCATGTCGCTCGCAGCCTGTGCTAAGGAGAGCTTAAGCTAGAAAATGCCACGTCCCATGAGTGCAACCTCCTCAATGTGACTGTCCTCGAGGTAGAGGGTGGACTGCCAGTCCCTGATGTCTGCTCGTGAAGGGGAGTAGCCAATGACCCTCCCATAAACTGATGTCTGGGAGAAGTCCGTGGCGGCCTGCTTCACCAAGGAGACCTGGTGCTCTGTCAAAGTGACGCGATAGGCTGATGCAGGGGGGGGTCCATCTGGGCCACCGGTTTCGGGCACGTAGCCGCCATTTCGCTTGACTAACTGCGAACTCCCAAGGTGGGGAAGGAAAGGAAGAGGAAGGGGGGAGGAATGGGAAGCGAAGCGCGAGCGGAGAGGGAGGTGAGGTGGAAAAAAAAACGGGTGGGGTGAGGTGAGGTGAGGTGAGGTGAGGCGAGGGTGGGGTGAGATGAGTGGAGTGGAAGTTGGGTGAGGTGAGTGGAGAGGGAGTGAGGTGAGCGGAGAGGGAGTGAGGTGAGCGGAGAGGGTGGGGGCGAGGAGCGGGCGGGTGAGGCGGGTGGGTGGGGAAACGTAGAGCAAAAAGCGGTGGGGAGCGTGGAGCGGGCGGGTGGGTGGGGAGCGTGGAGCGGAAAGGGGTGGGGAGCGTGGAGCGGAGCGGGTGAGGCGGGTGGGTGGGGAGCGTTGAGCGGAGAGCTTGGAGCAAGGAGCGCGGAGCGGGTGAGCGGGTGGGTGGGGGCGTGGAGCGGAGAGGGTGGGGAGCGACGAGCGGAGGGGCGGTGAGAAGAGGAGGGGGAGCGTGGCGGAGAGGAGGAGGAGTGTGGAGGAGAGGGGGCGGCTGGCTGCGCGGCAGCAGCTAGCGGAAGGAGAGGGAGGGGCCACGCAGAAGGCGGGGGGGGGTAGACGGGGCACGACAGGGAGGGAGGGAGCTCGCAGGAGCACCTTCACAAATATATTATCTGATAAAATTGCTGCAGCTCCTTCTCAACTTGTAAGACCTCTGCTTTCAGCTCTTGAGTGCGTAAAGTCTCTGAAGATGGAGCCCTAAATGAAGGGCCAGCCTCGGCCACTGCTTGAACAAACTCCTGAAAAGCTGGAGTACGAGCAAGGTTAAAGGAAAGGTCACACTCATAAAAGAGCTTGCGAGTTGCCCGACGAGTAGATGCAAGCAAAGTTGTGACCCAATTGGCTCGTAAAGTCCTTGGCTTGGGTGGTAACTTGGATGAATTTGGAAACCTTGGAGGCTTCACAACTCACACTGATGCCCGTCTAGTGGAAGCACTACCAATAGAAAAAGAAGCCCCTTGTGTAGGTGGTGAAAGTGGAGGAGGGGGTCTAGATGTCATAGATATAATGGGACTCCTAGGAGGAGATCCATGACCTACTAGTGTTGATGTGGCCTCAACTCGTGCCCTCTTTGATGGGCCACTTGGTGTGCCTCCCAAGGAAAGAATTACATCATCTAGAACTTCTCCTACACATGGATTGACACCCTTTCCAGTGATACCAAGAAGATGTGCCCTTACACGAGGTGCACTACCACGAAATGAGTCACCACAATGCTTACACTTCCATTGTTTCGAACCATACTGTTGCTCCACATGCACTTGCTCCCAAACAACGTCCTTTGCTCGGCCCATCTCTAAGCAGTTGGCTGCTATACTATCCTAAGTCCTTGGAACTGGTTACAAGTTACTCTATAGCCCTCTGACACTTCAAGTCTTTGACCTGCGAGACAACCAATAATCCCTTTGATTATCTGTTGCTTCAAGCTTGCAAGACAGTAAATTTTTTATTGTGAATCGTGAATGTAGTATACTATAGTAGTAAGTAATAAGTATACCAATGAACATGACCAGCTAGCTGCTTCCAATGCTCACAGTAGCTAGCTAGCTGGCAATTAGCAGCATGCAGCAATCTACCTGCCAGGCTCCAACGTAACGACACATGACAAAAAGGGGCATGTAGAAATTTTGCCAACGTTGAACGTTCAACGAATGATGCACGATAGAAAGGGGTCATCGAACAGAAGGGCTATCGAGCTGTATACGAACAAAAGGAGCTAGTGAATCATGAACGAACCAAAGTGGCTACGAACCAAGCACCTCTGTCGTCATGTGCTAACGAACCATTTGTTCTTGCATCCACGATGCATTTGCCCTGTTCGTCGTTCAATTGGCATTGGATATACTGCATGCAATCGATTGTTGCTTGTGGTCTTAGGCTGTACTTGCTTGCTAGCTTGCATGTATTGCGTAGGGCGCTTGAGCCTTGCAATCAATCGACGCTTGGAGATAGCTGGCAGTGCAGGATTAGTCAAAAAGCATGAAGACCTTGCATGGCTGGTTGTTGTGCGCAAGGGGCCTAGTCGAGGCTAGTGGGCTTGGATTTGCAGGTAATCGAAGAGCAGGGCTGTCACTTGCGCATGCAAGCCGTAGTACGGGAGATTTCGCCTCTAGAGTCTAGAGTCGAAAATTACATTTTTTATCTAAACCTACAGTACCCTAGGCCACGTTTCATTGAACATGAAATGTTTCGAAACGTGCTGCACGTTTCGAAACGTTTCAAATTGCAACACGTTTCGAAACGTTTCAAATTCAATGAAATGCGTTTCATTGTGACTATTACAGGTGATTTTGGCATTACATTCTTTGCACGACGCTGATAATGCTGCCAAATATTGGGCTGTTCCTCCCGATGAGCTGGCTGCAAATCTGAAACATTCAAGGGAGAAGAACCCTCAACATGTGGCAACCCCGTTGTGATCTGAGAGGTAGAGGGAACATCAAGTGGAGAACCCAAGTCAATTGACTGAACCAAATCAGCATCATCCTCAAATTGAATGATGTCTAGAGGTGTATCATCATATGGAGGCAACTCCTCATTGATGGGGTGCATGCTATCATGCTCTGCAAACAAAACATCCTTGCTTATTATTACTTTTCCTGTGGTTGGATCATAAAGCCTAAAGCCTCAGCTTTCAGTGCTATACTCCACAAAGATGCATTTATTGCTTTTATCATGAAGCTTGGATCTGTTTGCATCTGGAATCAAAGCATATGCAACACTTCCAAATACCTTGAATTGATTCACCTTGGGCTTGTATCCATAAAATGTCTTAAGAGGGGTCTTGTCAACCAATGCTTTTGTAGTGCATTGATTCTGAATATATATGGCTGTGACAATTGCTTCACCCCAAAATGCTTTTGACATTGTCTTGAATTTCAGCATACATCGTGTCATCTCTATGAGAATCCTGTTCTTTGTCTCCGCAATAGGATTATGCTGAGGTGTATGTGGCACGGTTTTGTGGTGCTTGATGCCATGTTTCTTCAAGTAATTCTCAAATGCATGTGAAGTATACTCTCCCCCATTGTCCGAATTAAGTGTTCCAATTCTAGAATTGGTTGGTGGTTCTCAGCCATAGCTTTGAACTCCTTAAACCAATTGAACACTTCACATTTACTTTTCATGAGAAACAGCCAAGTGAACCTAGAGTAATCATCAATGAATGTGACAAAATACTGATACCCTCTATGGGTTGTGACATTCATTGGTCCACAAACATCACTATGCACAATCTGCAACACCCTTTGTGCTCTTATGAACTTGGACCATCCTTTTGGAATGGTAGGCAATGCAACTTTCCAAGAGCACATCCTTCACACACATCATGGGCTGGTTGCTGTAATTCAGGCAAACCCTCAACCTTATTATGATTAAACATGTATGCCAAAGCTCTGTGATGTGCATGACCAAACCTGGCATGCCATAAACCACCTGGAGTAGCATAAGAGACAGCCATAGCATGCTGAATATAGGGTTGAGCCTCAAGTGCTTCTAGCCACAATTTCATACCCTTTTCGTGGATCCTTGATCTTGCATTGATCATCCTGAAATTCCACAAGCATGTGCTGATCATGAGCAATGGATGGGACTGAAATAAGATTCTTCCTCAAATCGGGAACATATTAGACATCATGGATATATTTTTTCTTTCTTGAATCCAGAAGGATGGGAATATGTCCCACTCCTGTGATGTCCTGGGATGCATCATCGGCACAAGTAACCTGTGTGTTATAAACATGTTTGATTTCTTCAAACCACTCTTTCCTGTAAGTCATGTGCTTTGATGCACCACTATCTAGATACCAAGTATCTATGGCAGTGAAAGAAGGAGCATGAGAGACATCATATGCAACTGAATCGCCCCTAGCACCAAAACTATCCTGAATTGCAGTAAATACAAAATCTCTTCCCTCTTCTACAGAATTTGCATGGGATGGTGGAGCATTTGCACTCTCAGCTGGTGCAACATAATTACTGCTTGTGCCTTGCATCTTTTTCTCATTGGCAATCCTTTTTTGGCACTCTGCAATGTAATGACTAGGTTTCTTGCATAGTTGCATTTACCCTTCTTCACCTTTGTACCTTTGTTTGCATTTCTTGCATTTATGTTTGCATTCCCCTCCTTCCTAGGCTGATAAGCATCACTGATTTTTTTCTAAAATTTACCCTTTCCATTAGTGGCAAGTGCTTGCTCACTCTTTTTTTTTTTTTTCCCAAAAAAGAGACTTCTATTAAGTAAGAAAGAAACTTGCTAGAGCAAGCTCTGTGCGGAAATACACCATGCTAAGCATGTAATAAAAAACACCTCAGAGGAATGAGGTAGAAAGAAACCAAGGCTGAGGCTGAAAATGCCATCTCAGCCTTGTAGAAGTCTCAGCAAAGAAGGGAGAGTCTCTCCAATTTCTGAGAAAAGTAACTCTCATGGAGGAGGCTGCACGAGATGATCCCTGCATGGTCGCCCAAATGGCCATCAGAGTGTGTATTGTATCTGTCTAAGTACTGGCCAAGATCTGAGAAGGGTGAACCTGAGAACCCTCCAAAGCCTCAGTGCATCTGGCTCACCAAATGTGCCATGCTGCAATGCTAACTAGGATCTCCCATGGAGAGTCGACCGTGGAGTGAGCAGCCCTGAAAAGAGTGGCCGGAACATCCTCTAGAGAGCACGACTCCACAAGGTGTCGTCGGATGTGAAGAGTCCAAGAGGAATCAAGTCTCTCAAAAAGTACCTGGGGCCCTGAAAGAGTAAGCCAAGCCACTGAACCCCAGGTCATATAGAAAGGTAGGCGAACAAAAGTGCTGAAAAGTCTTGCAATCCCCTTCCATATGATTCTCGCCTGTCTGCAATCCCATAGGCAGTGTTGTATTGTCTCCAAAGCAGAAAGGTAGCGAGGGCAAGAAGGGTCAGCTTCGAACTTGGACCTCCAATGGTTTATTGCTATCCCACCATGAATAGAAAGCCAAAAGAAGAGAGTGATTTTTGTATTTCGGTGGGATTTCTAGAGTCTCTGCCAAAAAAATTTCTACAAGTCAGCAGGAATCTGAAAGTTCTCCCAATGATGAGCTCTGGTGGGCTTCCAACCCCTACAGCTGAGCTGAAATTTCTTGGCATTATTGACCGTGTAACGAAAGAAGGGGATGCCCTTCTCTCGGTGCTCTTCATCTATCCATTCCCATTCCCCAAGGTCCCACTGTAAAAGCTTAATTGGGACACCTCCATAGAGCCACAGCCTCCATGAGCCAAGGGCAAGGAGAAGCGGGTCAGGATTCAAGTACCACTGTGAAAGAGAGCCATGCTCCATGAAGCCCACTATCCTGACTGGTTGAAACGGTAACTCCAACAAGATATCGTCTGTGGATCTGGACAGCTTGCCCCCCGAAGAAACATCAAATACTAAGGCATCCTCATGTGGGTCAAGAAAAGCAATCACCTGTAAAGAAACTCCCAATTTGGAAAATGCCCCCATCCAGGTGGAGCAAGTAATAGGCATGTCATCTGTGTCCACCCAATCCAAGGGCAAGGCTGCATCAATCTGTTGGACTCTCCTTGCACTCCCTCTGAGATTAAGAACCATCTGGGCCTGTTGGTTTGCAGGAAGCTTCCTGAAGGCTTTCCATGCTCCCACTATAGATGCAGGGCCCCTCTCCCATCTTGGCCACTGCATGTAAGGAGAAGCTCCAAGTGGTCTGCCAAGCTCATCCAAAATCCTGTCATTCCACATGATAGGTTGCCTTTCAATCTCTTCACGGGTGGATGGGGGAATCCTGCGAAGAGTACTCCTGAAGCTGGCCCATGCTTTCAGGATAGCAACCATAAGAGGGGAAGAGGGAGACCTGAGGTGGGCTGTGGTGAAAACCCATCTAGTACTGTGTGTCCAATCCTCTCCTGAAGTGGGCGTGTGAGACTGTATGCATCTGATAAAAAATCCTTCCAAGGCTCTTGCCTTGGCATAAGCCCTCTCACAACGAACTTGCAGAGTAAAGCTCTGCACTGTAGATCTGGGTTGATGATATTCAAACCCCCTTCTCTTGTAGGAAGAATCAAGGTCTCCCAAGCCACCCTGGCTGTAACATCAGTTGTGCCATCTAGACCACTCCATAAAAAGTTTTGTACAGGCCTCTTAAGCTGAGTGATACAATCCCTAGAGTGGCACCAACAAGAGCATACAAACCATGCTGTGGCTAGAAGAACCTGGTTAACCACCACCACCCTGGAGGCCAAGTCAAGTTTGGTTGAGGTCCAGAAAAGGAGCTTTCTTCTGATGCTTTCCAACACTGGAGCAAATTGTTGTAAAGGAGAGATGCCCACCCCAACCTGGCAGCCCAAATATTTGACGGAGACGCCCCTCTGTACCCAAGTGAAGCCAATATCATTACCCCAATCCGGGGTGTCATCCTTGCAAATCCAAAAACCATTGGATTTATGCCAATTAATGTGTGCACCTGTAGCCGTGCAAAACAATCCGGAAGGAAGTGAGTGTCCTGGGGGAGGCATCCAAAAAAACAGCCGTGTCATCTGCCAACTCACTATCCAGGAGCTCTTCTTCCCGGCATATAGGAAGCCTCAGCCCATAAATATCAGCTTGAGATCTAATGTAGATACTCATAGCTTCCGCCACAAACAGAAAAAGAAACAGGGCAAAAGGACATCCCTGGCAGGCGGGGATCTGGAAATCTGAAACTTGTCCCCTCTTACCCCCCCAATGAGCAACTGGCTATGGGTTGATCTGTAGAGAGAGGATATTCCTCTAATCCATGCATCTGAAAAACCAAAGCGAGATAGAGTACCCTCTAAAAAATCCCAGTATACTCTGTCGTAAGCTTTCTCAAAGTCCAAGAGTAGAATGACCAATCTCTGGCGGCTCTGCATGGCCCATTTTGAGGCCTCCCAAAATGAGAAAATATTATAAAAAATACTTCTGCCATGCACAAACTCTGTCTGCGTGTCATGAATCAAATCTGGAAGAAAAACCTATAGCCGCGGACTGATGGCTTTTGCTAGAATCTTGTAAAAAGTGCCCAATAGAGTGATGGGTCTCCATTGCATAGTTACGCTGAAACGTCGAAACGGCGCATCAAAGACCCAAAACGCCGTTTCGGCCGTTCCAGACTCCCCGAAACATGAAACGGCCCCGAAATGCGAAACGCCGTCTGAAACGGCGATCAGAAATGCCGAAACGGCATCTGACCTAAAAAGAGAGCAAAAACAAGAAAAAACGCCGCCCGTCGTCGCGTGTTTTCGCCCTTCTGCCTGCTGCTCTCCCCCTCGATTTCTTGCCCACCTGGTTCTCTTCCGAGTCTCGAGTCCCAGTCCTACGAGTGGCTGCTCTTTTGGACACCCGGCTTTGGTCACTGGTGAGCACATTTCCTTTCTCTATGCTTCTCTTGCCTCAAACATCTTGCTGTTTTTTGGTTGCAACCATTGATTCTTGGCTTTTTCCTTTGAAATTTGATCTATTGCAACTTGTACAAGTGCTCTTTTTGCTCATGAATATGGCTTCACAAAGCGTTGTCCCTCAGCAAGAGAAGGAGTTCACCCAATCGGATTATTGGTGGAGCCAAGTTGATTTGGTAGGCAAGTATGACTCCAAGAAAGGGGGAGCTCGCAAGTTTAGATGCAGATGGTATGGATTGGAGCGAGGAGGGAACCCTGATAGGGTCAAATGTCATCTTCTTGGCATTAAGGATGGGGGGATTGGGCTATGCTCCGTAATCTCACCACAAGAGAAATAAAGGTTGCAAAGAGAGGTTGAAGTATTGCCCACTACAAAAAGGGCAAAGACAATGGCTTCCACTGGTGTAGGAGCTTCTTCAGGTGCTCATGCAGCACGTGTTCAGCAGGCCACTGTATTTCGGAGTCCTCTTCCCTATGCTACTACGGCTTCTTCTTCTGCGAGTGCACATGGAGCTCCTGCTAATATTCCTGCTACATCTCGGTCTACTTCACAAAGGCAGGGCAGTCTTTACACATCATGGCATCCGCAAAGGAAGGCACAAGTAGATGCAGTTGTGACCCGATTTTTTTACTCCAATGGGATTAGCTTCAATGTTGCTAGATCACCCTACTTCAAAGAGATAGTGTCATAAATCAAAACATTTGGATCCACATATACCCCTCCCACATTTGATGCTTTGAGGGGCAAGCTTCTAGAGGATGAGGTGGTGGCAGTTAAGCAAGCTATTGAACCTGTGAAAGAGAAATGGGTAAGTATGGGGTAAGTTTGGTTGCAGATGGATGGAGTGATGTGCGAAGTCACTCACTAGAGGGTATCCTTGCATATTGTAGGGGATCTGCACTCTACATACACTCCATAGAGTGTGGAGTGCAACAAAAAACAGCACCTGTATTGATGCAAATGTGGGCAGATGCAGTGGAATATGTGGGGCCATCTAATGTTTTGCAACTTGTTTCAGATGGGAAAAATACCAATAAGGCAGCAGGTGCATTATTGGAGCAAAAGTATCCTCATATCCAGTGGAGTGCTTGTGTAGCACATTGCTTGAATAATTTATTGAAAGACATTGGCAAATTGGATTGGGTCAAGAATGTTATTGACAATGGAAAAGAGGTGGTTAACTTCATCACACGACATAATTTTTCTCTTGCTTTGTACCGTAAATTTGCCAACAAGGAGCTTGTGAAGTATGCAGAGACAAGATTTGCATATAACTTTTTGATGCTTCGCAGGCTCCTTGAAATGAGACCTGCACTTAAACAAGTTGTGGCAAGCCCAGAGTGGGATGCATGGCCCACTTCTAGGCAGGCTCTTGGAATTTATTGTTATGAATTGTGCATAGGCAGTGATGAATTTTGGGCTGATGCATCTCACATTGTTGATCTATGTGTGCCTATTGTGAAGCTTCTTAACCGAGTTGATGGAGATATGCCTTTTCTTGGTAAGGTGTATGAGGGGATGGATCGGATGATTGAGAATATCAGAGAAATAGAAAAGGATCCCCAAAGGTTGAGAGAATTGGAAGAGTTGGCTGTGAGCAGATGGAATCAATATTACTCTCCCATGCATGCAGCTGCCTTTGTGTTGGACCCGGAGTTTCAACACAAGGCAAGTGCACAACATAGTGATGCAGAGGTTGTTCGTGGTTGGAACCTCACTCTTCAAAAGATGGTGCCAACTCCTGATGGACGGCGGAGGATAAAAGACCAGCTTGCCAATTATCGCAATAAGGAAGGCATGTATGGATGGCTAGATGCACAGCATGATAGGTAATATTAACTCATTTTAATTTTCAGATTTTAGGAACTTGTAATTTGTTATTTAATACAAAATTAGAAATCTGAAATTTATGAGTTTTGGAATTTCAGATTTCGAGTTGGGGCTGTTACATGGTGGGAGGATTATGGAGCTGATTCCCCCGAGCTGCAAAAGCTTGCCATCCGCATTCTAAGCCAAGCTTGCACCTCCTCTTCTTGTGAGCGTTTGTGGAGTAGCTTTGCCCATATCCACACAAAGAAGAGAAATCGTCTGTGAACGCAACGGGCCAATGATCTTGTCTTTGTTAATGCAAACTTGCGTTTGCTTAACAAGATGAGACACGAGTATACGCATGACAAATATATTGGATTTCATAGCCCAGATGATGCCTACTCATCTGATAATGATGATTTGTTAGTAGAGGAGAATGATGATGAGAAGGAGGAGGAGGCAGAGGTTGAGTCTCAGGATGAGGATGAGGATGAGCTTATTATTTGATCATATATGATATGATCCTCGATGTAGCCTTTTTTGGGTTTCAGGCTTTCAGCTTTCTTTTTGTTACTATGACATTTGGGCTTTGAAAGCTCAATTACAATTTATGAATCATGATTGGTCTCTTAAATATCATGAATCATGAATCATTTTTCCATTTTGTAACTTGTTATAGGATTTATAAATTACCCCACCTTGCGTAATTGAAATTTGCATTATGTGATTGGTAACTGGTTGAACAATGAAACTTGAATCTCCAAAGTTCAAAGTTACAATCAATATTAATGGTACTAGGTAGAGCTATAGCTTATTGTGTACTTTTTTTGAAGGTAGAGCACTCTAAATGTGTGTATGCATTACTCTAAACCCCCTTGATGATGTGGCGTTTCCCCGTTTCACCCCCTCTCAAAAATCCCGAAACGTTTCCGTTTCCGTTTCCCGTTTCCCCGTTTCTTGTAACTCTGCTCCATTGAGACACAAGATTCCTATTACCCCCCTTTGGGATGAGATGAATGAGACCATCTGTAAGTGAGTCCGGCATCTCAACAGAGTCCCACACGCCCTGCAGGGCTGATGTAATGTGATCACCAATTTGCTCCCAAAAAGTAATAAAAAAGGAGGGGGTAAGTCCATCTGAACCTGGGCACTTGCCCTTGTGAAGGGCAAGTAATGCAGTCTTGAATTCTGCATTGGTGAAAGGTGCATCCAGAGAAACATACTTCTCATCCTTCACCAATATAGGGATACACTGCCAAATAATCTCCGTGGCATCATCAATGGCTTGTGTGCTTGGATCTGCAGTAAGAAGGGATGCAAAAAAATCTGAAGCTACACGCATGACAGCATCAAGATCTGACTGTAACACCCCGTTTGAGTCAACAAGCTGCGAAACACTATCTCTACTATGTTTGGGCCCATGAGTAAAGAAAAAGTGTTTGTTGACCCTGCCACCCATCTGAATCCAAAAGGATTTCTGTGCATGAAAGGCATATTCTGCTCTTTGATCCAACAATGTCTGCAAATGAGCCTTTGCTGCAGCAAGGCACTCCTGGATCCAAGCATCTGTGGGCCTCTTCTGCTCTTCCCTCTGAAGGGACGCTAATTGCTGGCGTACACCAATCTCACATCTGAGAATCTCCTGTCTCCTAGAATCAGCAACTGTATGATAATAGTCACTAATTTCGGATAACGCTGTAGCTACCTGAGATGGGTGGACAGCTCCACCCTGTATGTGAGAAACCCAAATCTGTAAAATATCCTCCGTGAGGCTCTCCTCTGCATAAAAAGCATCCGGAATCCTGACACTAGCAGAGCGTCCTCTCCGATGAGGCTCTAGAATCTGCAACACCACTGGAAAATGATCTGAGGTGGAAACCCCAGTAGAAATGCATACAGATCCTCCTCTGTCAAGTGCCCAATCGTCTACATAAAATCTGTCAATCCGTGCATGAATGGGCATGTGTATTCTCCTGTTCGACCAAGAGTACAGGAGTGACTATGGTAGGCAACTCAACCATGTTGAAGTCGCCACCAATGATCTAAGAATCTGCAATGGGGGCCCAAGAGAGTAACTCCTTCCAAAAGGAGATCCGCTCCCCTCAGTTGTTGGGAGCATAAAGATTGAGAAGACCAATCTTACGCCCTCCAATCAAAATAATGATCCATTGAGCTCTAGAAGGGGAGATAATACCATGACCAGCAATCAAGGGGAGAATAGAAAGAGAGATTGAAATGCAAGTACCTCCCCTTGTGCCCATAGCAGGCGACCAGAAGGTATGTCCTGAAAGCAGTTTGCCAGACTTAGAGCAATCACTGGCATCCAGCTTGTGTTTCTGGATAAAAAGGATATCAATAGCACCTCCAGTGACACCTGGATGAAGTTGGTTCCGGATCAGTTGCCTACGGCGACGGTGTGGAACTCCGCCTAGACCTTGTATGTTCCAGCTGACTATCCTCATCGACAGGAGGATGCTGGATGGAAAGGCTTACCCGACCTAGTAGAGGAGACCAGCTTCCCCTAGGCCGAAACACTCCTGCTGAGGGCAGGAAACTCAATAGGTGAAAGGATCCCCACACCTGCTAAAAGGGAGGCCCTGTCAGAAGGAATCACAATGATCGGGACTCCTAAGGTGGAGGGCACAAACTCCTCATTATCCATGAAAGTCGCCGAATCTGCCAGTGCTGAAAAAGAATTCCCGATAAGTAAGTCTGGCCGAGGAGTGCGAAGAAGACTTGTACTCGTGGAAGATGGAGGAGGACTTGCCAGGCCTCTATCAGCAGAACTAGAGCTGGGGGTTGAGGAGGCCTGTGACTGGGGTGAAGAGGAATCAGGAGCCCTCATCTGCGCCTGCACTTTCTCGGTTGTCCTGACTGTGGCAGGAACAGTCTGCGGGGAAGAAGTACCTATAGCCCCCTCGTGGTCAAAAACCAAGGGGTCAGAAACCAAAGTGACTGGGGCTGGTGGATCTAAAGGCCCCTCCTGATGTGGAACTGTAGTGTCTAGGGCTGCATCAACATCCACCTCTGGAGTCTGGAAGGTGTCTATCTGAACAGGATCAAAAGTCTCCTCCTGAGGTAAGGGAGCCGCTCTGATAGCTCTCCATCGTGGTACTGGGTGTGCTGCGGGCATTGGGCGCCTTGCTGTCCTTGGTGGTCTTGGGGTACACGAAGCAGGGCACCTTGTTGCTCTTGGTGGTCCTGGAGTGCGTGGTACAGGGTGCTGGGGAGGTGCAATCGTGGTAGTACGTGAAGAAGCCACACCAGAAGACCTCTTGGGTCTTTTTCTCTTCCTTGGGCAGTCTCTAGCTCTTGCTGGCTTATCACAGTCAGGGCTGATATGTCCCCACTCTCCCACAGTTCCAGCACTTCACATTGCTCATGTATCCCCGTCCTCTACCTGTTCCAGCTGTATTTCCTTCACTTCCAGCCTGTACATCTCTCCTGTTGTTTTAGCTCCAAGCATTGGGGATGTGGTCAATTAACTTAGCAAAAGAGGAGGGGCAAGGCTGTAGCAGTGGTCCTCAATCAGTAAAGCAAGAATTAAAAACGCATTACTCATTCCAATGCATGGTCTGATTCTATTCTGAAACATGTATGAAGATTAGATCTTACTTGGTTAAATCAAGGATTACGGACATCTCCGGGTACACATTCAGCCAATCTCCGTCCACCTCCACCGGCCGCGAGAACCGTCATTTTTTCAGAAGACGAGTTGCAACAGCTCTAGAAAGATGTGGAATTAGAGGGCTCCATATCACTTTTCGCCCGCATCTTTGGGTCACACCCTTCCAGATCACAGGCTAGAGACTGGATGCTAGCGACGTTACCAAGAGACCTCGCCCCACACCTCATGATTCGACTTTTGGGACGTGGATTCTTCCAAGTGGTTTTCGACTCCCACGAGTCCACAACCCTTGTTCTCAAAGCTAATCCCCTGGCTTTGGGTTCGAGGAGGATCTTTCTTTTACCCTACACCTTGGGCTTCAATCCGGTCAAGGAGGACAGGTAGGTCACATCACTATTCATTAGATTTCTTGGTCTTCCTCAAGTCTACCATCGACTACTTGCCACTATCGGAGCCACATTCGGAGTGGTCACTGAGATCCCCTCCCTTCTTGGCATGCCTTCTTCCTCGACAAAGGCAGTCAGTGCAGACGGGGTGCTGAATGGGAATCCATTCGCCAATCGATGTGAAAAGGCCGATTCCAACACTGAAAAAGCTCCGTCCGTGAAACTACTGCCCAGGACACCCTGAACGCGGGCGCAGGAAGAAGGAGAAAGAGAGGGTAGGAGAGAGGGGAAGGGAAGGAGAGGATAGACTGAAGGGGGAGACGGAGGTAGGCTGAGGGGGAGGCGTGGGGAGCTGAGTTAGAAAGAAGGGGGCGGGGAGGGAGAGGGAGGAGGTTTATATATATATATATATATATATAACTCTTTTTTTTTGGGGGGGGGGGTCTCCTTGGGGGGGGAGAGGGAGGGGGAGCGAGGGGGGCGGGGGAGGAGAAGGGGGGGGGTTGGCGGGGGAGAGGGAGGGCGGAGGAAAAGGGGGCAGCGGGGAGGGGGAGAGCAGCGGGGGGGGAGAAGGAGGGCGGGGAAGGAGAAGGGGGTGGGGGGGCTGGCGGGGGAGAGGGAGGGCGGAGAAGGGGGCAGTGGGGGGGGAGAGGGATGACGGGGGAGGAGAAGGGGGGCGGGGGGGCTGACGGGTGGGGGAGAGGTAGGGCAGGGAGGGAGAGGTAGGGGCAGAAGGGAGGGAGAGGTAGGGGGCAGCGGGGGGGAGAGGGAGGGCGGGGAGGAGGAAGGGGAGAGGGAGGGTGAGGGAGGAGGGAGAGGGGGCTGGCGAGAGGGGAGGGAGAGGAGGAGCAGCGAGGGAGGGAGAGGGGGGGCAGCGAGGGAGAGGGAGAGGGAGAGGGGGCTGGTTGAGAGAGGGAGAGGGGGGGGCAGTAGCTCACGGGGAGGAGCAGCAGCTGTCCTTTTGCTTGCTCACTCTGACTAGAGGAACGGCCTGAATCGGAAGTCCTCGTTTCTTCTTGTAAAAGCAAGCTGACTAACTCTGCAAAAGTGAGTGGAGTAGCCTTGAGGATAATGGTTAAGGAAGTAACAAATGTATTATATGAGGGAGCCAGACTATTAGTCTAGTATATTATAGGTTTTGTCAAAATCGATCTTTATAAAGCATACATCTTGATAATGCACTGAAGTAGTTTGACAAACAAGTCATTAAGCTTCTTGTGCAAGGCAATGCTTCTTGCTTCATTCTTGACATTCCACATACTTTTCAATCTATCCCAAGCTGCCTATGAAGTCTTGCAAGACTTGATAGTGGACTTAATGTGTGTCTTCACAGACAATGCAATCAAAGACAAAGCTTGGGCATCCTTGCAATCAAACCTCTTTTGATCTTCAGTGGGGCAGCAACCTGGGTAGTGGTAGTGGAAGATGCACTAGAGCTAGGTGCACCAGGTCTAGCCTTATCCCCATTCACAATGTCCCATAAGCCCTTTCCAACCAAGATATTATTGAGTGTGAATGACGACAAAGCATAGTTGGGTCCATCCAACTTATCTACCTCAGTCATGGTACCAAAATTCTCATTGAGAGACATGATTGTGAGCTCAAGAATAAAGGCAAATATACTTGCAAAGAAAGGACAGCTAATGGACAACTGAAAGAGCTGATTGCTATGCAATCACTGCAATGGCATTCATTGACAGTGGCTGCTCTGAAATAACAGTAAATCTGCCCCGAAAATTCTGCTCAAACCTCAATCCCTCCCGGGATGCAAAATGCAATCAAGCACTTTATATCTGCCCCAAAAGTAGTCCTCAATCACAGCCAAACACTGGCTCAAATGCAATGTACTTCTATAACAAAAAATCAGCTTGTATCTCAGCCAAACAATGGCTCACAATGCGATAGCAAACTCTTGCTCAATAGGCATCCAAAAGTGCATCAACTTACAGCCAACACTTGGCCTTGCGCCATCGCGCACCCGTGTCACCCTCTGCCTTCAAAATGCACAACACTTGAGCAATGATTTGCACTCAATGTATAGCCCAAAACTGCCCCAGATGCATTGACACCTGTGCAATGCAATCTGCAAGACACTTGTGCAATGCTTTCTGCAAGAGCCAATTGGGAGAGGCTGAAAATGAGCTGAAGCAAGGATCATGAGCTGGAGAGCATGAGCAGGAGCAGGAGCAGGAGCTGAACCACCAAGCTGAATCCGGAGCTGGAGAGGTGAATGGTGGATCTCCTCGAAGTGTGTGCGAGCTGCGAGTTGTACGGATAGTACGATCATATTCGATGCATGCCTTGGAGGCTGAATGCAAGTTGCAAGTTCGAAATGCGAGCTGGTTGGAGCAGGATGTATGGACATCAGGTCTGTACGATTGTACGGATTGGTATCTTGGTAAGAGGTTGTGATCAAAATGTATGTTTTGATAGGCCGTGTAGGTGGGTGGTGTAGTCGATTGTGTGGTGAGACGAAGAGTGTTGATGCTAAAGAAAAGATATGGATGATCAGCCACAATGGAGGTGATGAAACATAGAAGTCCGTGATGTGTGGAAACATAGAAGTCCGTGATGTGTGATGTAATCAATCATGCTAGACCCTCCATGTGGAAAGCAGGTGAAGCCACTAGATGAGGGCCATCGCTTAAGACCATTATAGTATAGACGAGATTGAGTCTTTTACGAGGACCCTAGGGGGAGTTGGTTGCTCTCTTATCAGTTCCTTACTCTAGATTCTATTATATGCTAATGATGTTGTGCTCTTATCTTCGTCTGTTGAGGGGCTCTAGAGACATCTAGATGCATTGTTGTTTTGTGAGTTCCATGATTTGAAACTTCGGTAAAACCAACGTTATGATCTTCAACACCTCCCGAGCAACTGTACACAAAGAGCAGTTTACCTTTGACGATCGCCAGTTTAAATTGTCTCATCATACATGTACTTGGGGGTTCTATTTTCTTGCCCTCTCTTCACGATGAGATCGGCGACGTAGGCCTACTTGAATAGAGGATACGCCTCCCTTGCCCGATTGGAGAGACATCTCTTCCACTCGCATTTTCAAGATCCATTGACCAAGATTCTCTTGTTCAACTCCTTGGTTCGAGTGGCAGGCTTGTATGGTAGCCCTTGTTAGGGACCAGACCTATCTGATACAGAGTGGACCTGAGTGGAGATATTATAGGTTCTCTTGTTATCACGGATGATTCGTTTTTGTTCCCCATCAGATCATTCAGGCTGAGTTTGGGGCATCTCCATTGCAGTTAGATGCGGCATTCCAAACTTATCGATATGCATGTGAGATTATGGCTCATGTATCGTAGGGCAACATAGACTACCTTGATTGGTGCTATCCTCTTCTATGGCATTAGTACCTTAGGGTGGTCAGAGATGATGGTACGCGCACACATGTAGAAGGTTCAAGACATTGGGTTTCTATATAGGCAGGTTGCCATCCTTTCAGTAAAGTATTAGCGCTCCGTTTGTCCCGTTTCGGGGCAACAAGTTCAATCTGATCATCTAAGAGAATCTTCTGAAGTTACACACATTCAGGACTTGGTTGGCACATAGAGAGCTTCTTGTGAAGCTCAACTTCTATAGGGACCACTGCTTACGCATCTCCAAGTAGGGTTTTATTATCCCACCTAGGTATACTCAGATCCACCTACCACACTCACTTAGGATTGCCATTGGGCAGTTCCATGTGTCATCGCACCGACTCCGTATCGAGAGTGAACGAGCAGAGGGGATTCCCAGAGAGAGTCGTATCTGCACACTATGTGAGCAGCATGAGGTCGAGTCAGGGAAGCACTTCGCCTTCCGTTGCCCAATCTACTACGAGATCCATGGACAATACTACTGCCTTCCTTCATGAGGTGGTCCGACAGATCATAGAGACAGGGGCGGGGGGGCCTTACTCGACCCATCTCAGAGTGTGATCACAGAGTTCTTCTAGCTAGAGCATCTTGCCCCTTGATCACAGATAGTAGGAGAGGTTGGGACCCTGAAACTGAGACGCGGCACACTCGATAGACGACAGATTCACAGATCACGCTAGGTGATATGTGATCTATGTTCGAACTTGGGATACGGCCGACAAGGGTTGCTGTAGCACTTGTTAGACAGCAGACAACGATCTATCACAAGCTTCTTGTCTACACTGCCTAGCTCGTCACTGGCATAGTTACCAAGGAACGGCGTTCTGACATCCGGAACGTCTGGAACACCGTTCCAGGTAGCAGGCCAGAACCGGAACGGGGCTCGGAACGCCATTTTTTTAAATTTTTTTGCTCTTTGAAAGTTTCAAATGGGTATTTTAGAGATTGTATATAAAGTTTAAAGCTGTAAAATGTTAGTTTCTTTCATTTTCTAACACAATTTTAAGCCATATGATGATGTGTTGTGTATGACGTGGTGTTCCAGTTCTCGTTCTCGTTCCCGTTCCCAGAACGTTCGCGTTCCGACACCCGAAAATTTGGAACGTTTCCGTTCCTTGGTAACTATGGTCAACGACCGTACCTTGATGTTTCATACCATGTGTGTGCTGCATTGTATTGTATCGGAGAGGTTGTATTTGTTTTGAGGATGATGATGCCAGTGAGGACTATGGCTATGGTGACATTGATGATTATGACATTGACTAGCATGGTTTAGGATGCTCGCTTAGTAGCTCCACCCTTTTGCTCATTTGTCAGTCTCATAGACCCATGTGTCCTCATAAAATTTCTTTCTTTTCTTTTCTCACAGTTGAAGGCCCTATGTCCTCCTCATATAGGGGCTCCAAGGCAGGGACATTGACTTCCAACAACTCGATGAAAAGCCAAGAATCGAGATTGACACCGGGTTGTTCCAAAGGGCTTCGAAATGGGAGCCATTGGAGCATCTTCATCGGCAAGTTGGGATCGGGCCAAGATGTGTCGGTGAGAGGGGTTGTTGGAAAAGTCACCTTCCCATTTTGTAAGCCCTCATATGAGGAGAGTGTGGGGGAGGTAGACTTAGGGTTAGGGCTGCCACATGGGTAGCATATTGGTTGCCTTGTGGGCAGCATACAGCAAGAAAAAGAGGGAAAATAGGGCTGCCATATGGGCAGCGCATGGGCTGCCATGGGTGCAGCACAATCAGGGCGATACCTGGCAATATGGAGCCAACATGGTGGACTGCAACAAGGCGGGGTAGACACGTGGCAATACGGCTCAGTTTGGAGCAGGTCTACACATGTTTAGAAGGCTGGAGCAGTACGTTTACGTGGCAAGTGACATCTGTAATAGTATGGATCTATACGGCAGTCTGTAGGAGCCGAACGAGATCTATGCAGAGGTCCTTGGACATGGCAATGGCTTGAATAGAGGCGGATGTGCTGGAGCAGGATTGCGTCTGCTTGAAGCAGGTCTAGGGCTTGCAAGAAGACCCAACTGGGGTTGTGGTGCCACTACCCACGTGGCCAGGCGGCTGAAAAGTGGCTTTTGGTTGGGTTGGTCTAAGCCAGCCAACTAGCCCGGGCTTTACAGCCAAACTGGTCGGCCAAATCAGGCTTGCTGGTCGGTTGAATTGGGGCTGCAAGTCAACCAGTTTTGGGTTCCTTTAGGGCCTATAAATATAGCTCCTTAGGGGGGCGTTACTCATCCATTGTGGCAGCCTTCGAGGAGCAGACTGGAGCAGCGGATCAATAGTTTTTGGGCCTACATCCAGGAGGACCAAGAGGGAGCTGAGAGCTGTAGATAGAGCTCAAGGAAGGGCTGCACTCTTGGCTGTCTTCTATTGCAGCATGGCACAAGGATCAAGATATCCACTAGAGTAGCAGTTGGCAGATTGGAGTAGGACATAGCCAGTGAAAAGGGCTTCCACAAGACTGAGGAAGGTGGCAAGGACCTGCAGACAAAGAGTTCACATGAGGCTGCACTCCTAGGCTGACATTCAGGGCAATAAGGTGCATGGATCAAGGCATGGAGACTAAAGTCTACTGAAGCTCTATGAGGAGCACGAAGGCTTAGAGATTTAGAAGTCCCACGGAGGTAGTAGGATAACACCATTTGGTAAGGACAGGGGACCATGGTTTGATGGGACTCTAGACTCCTTTGTTTTGTGTCTGTTTGGTGGATGGAAATATATTTTGTTGGTTCTATATCTCTATTGGAGGATCATCTATTTACTAGCTTGCACACATTATGTTGAGTACACAAAGTGTAAAGTTTTGATTCTGTAGTTAAACACTTCTATGTGAACTCCTGGGCTATCTATCAGTCTTTGCTGTGGGTACCCTCTGTTGTGGTTTCTAACAATGAGAGCAGGAAGCTCTTTGATGAGCCCCTGATTAAGAGGTGCTTACAATTGTATTTTGATCCTTGACTTGCAATGAAATTCTGCATGTCATAAATTTAATCAGCCAAGGCCCCCGAACTTACAACATTGATTTTGTGGCTACTAAGGGAGGGTGTGCATAAGCTGCTTGGAAGGTTCTAATAGGAATGGCATCTATAGAAAATTTTGATGCACACAAACTCCATGACAAATAGCTACTCTTATGATGAATTTCAGCACGATTAGATGTAATATGGCAGTAGTTCTTCTAAGACTTGATTGGCTCATTTACATTATTGGTGCTAGATGGAATGTTTAATTGAATAGTAGTCCCTCGCCCAAAGACTCAAAAGAGAAGTTCAAAATCGGCTGGCTAAACTTCAGATCTGAATCTAAAGCTATAGTCCTGTGGAGTTGGAAAATATGTTTTAGAACAACCATCAATGTTTAGACTTGCGCTTTTTTGAAGAGAAAGGGAATGTGCCATTTATAAGAATCAATACTTTGTTAATTATGCTAAAAATCCCTTGCTCAGCTTTATATTAGATTAGAACTTGGCATTAGGCAGCTTATTATCGAAACAGTTTTTTGAATTGAGTCCTTGTAAGGAAGATATCCTTGTTTAATTGTCGGCAGATAAAAAATGTATCCAAAGGCAGTGGAAATTTTTGTGAGCTTATACCTGACTGAACTAAGTCTTGTTAGTGATGGGTAAGAATTAGGTGACCTAGTTCCTCTATGAGGAGTCCTGCCTAATCCAAAATCATCAATGAATCTTTGCGACAATTGCTCATCCATGAGTCAAAGGCTAGGAAACGATTTAAGCCACAAGTGGAAAAGATGAAATGCTGGTTGAAACATCATGCTGGGTGCTGAAAATACTACCGCAAAAGCTCGAGATCTTTTGCATATCCTCATTAGTTTACCAAGTCATGTTTGAGTCATCAAGGTCTTGCCACTTGACAAGTGCTATCAAGTCAAAATCATGTTTTATGGTGCCGATTACGGCCTTGATGCCATGGTGAAAACAGGGTGTGGTTGGATTGCAAATGCCTCTGGAAAAGGGGTTCCGAGTGCTCACTGATGTAACGAAAGAAATAGCAAGCTTACAGGCCGGACATAGGGTCAAACTTGAATGTGTAACCAGACACCATCAATATTTACAGTATTCGAAGTGTTACACTGCAAGCAAATGACTTTTACATGCCTCAAGTATTTAGTCTACATTGGCATAGTTTACGGCTACAATTCTAGTAAATATCCACGTGTATTATGAAAAGTACAGTAAAGCTATGGTCCTTATACAGGTGCATTATCATTGATGTTAAAACATTTACTTTTGTATTTATTTCCACAGAAAAATTGATTCCATTTTTAAACATTGCAAGAACACGATTTTGGGAAAGGATTCACAAAACATTGACATTAGTCATTTTTGAACTTTAACGATGAACACATTTGGTTTTAAGGTTTCTTGCTCCTTTATAAACATAACATCTTTCAGTAGCTCTCAAGCAAAATTTATTCGCATTAAGTTCATTCAAACCTCTGTCTCAAGGCTTCCCTAAACGTACGATATAAGCTCTCTGATAATGTTGTTTGTACAATGTATTTATTCTTGTTACAGGAAATTGGTTGCCTGACAAAGCAATTGCTTGTGACAGATCAGAAGACATGGAGTGGGAGCTTTCAAAAGAAAATGTGAAGCCTCTAAGGGAAGGGAGGGATGTAGAAAAACTCAATGCAGCTTTGAAGGCCAGGGTGGAAGATCCAACAAAATCAAATATATCTGAGCAACACAGGTATAGACATGAAAATTGTGTAAAGAGTGATTTGAAATGTGGTTTCCACGATGGGAGCTTCAGTGTCCATTGATTGGATGAACCTGTTTTACAAGCACTTGTCCATATTGGCAGGAAGATGGTGGAGAGGATTGATGATTATGAAGGAGATGATCCACTTCGACCGTGGATAGAGTATGGTTTTATTGTATTTCAGTTCTGCCTACTTGTGATGCAAAGATGAAGAAAATTCAAAAAGTTGCACTCTTCCATAAGATCATTCATATTGGTCTAATACCACAGGGTATGATTATTGCAGGTGCATACAATGGGTAAAAGAGGCATATCCATCTGGAGGAAGTCAATCACGAATTCTCCAGTTGCTGGAACTCTGTGCACGGACATTTTCCAAAGATAGACACTACTCCAATGATATAAGATATTTGAAAGTTTGGATAGAATATGTGAGTGCTGCGATTTTGATTGGGTATAAGAAAATGGGGTTTTTTAGGCTACAGGAGATCAAAATAATCATTTGGAACGGTTTGCTACTATGCATCCAGGCTGATCGTTGCACCAATCCAGATGCAATATATTCATTCTTGCAAAGTAACGATATTGGGCAAGAACATGCGTTGTTCTATGAGCGGTGTGCAAGATATTTGGAGCAACAGCAGAAGTTCAATCAGGCATATGACATATACCAGCTTGGCCTTTCCAGGTGATCAGCTATTCTACACCAAGAAGTCTGTGCCAGTTCATTTCAAGTCTAGTCTCAATACACTAAATGTGAAACTCAGAGTGCACAGCAATTACAAACTGCATTCTTAATTTTCCTCAAAGCTTAAGTGTATTTATGTTGTAGGGGCATGCAAAGAGTACTGAACACATATGAAACAAAAAGGAGGCTGAAATTGTGGCTTAAACTTCAAAAGAAGAAGTGGACCTATGAGTTCTTCGATACATAGAAAGGAATGGTCAGGAAACAGTTCATGCTTCAATCATGTGTAGCATAAGTACACTACAAGATTTTTCTAATTTTGATAAAGAGTGCATTCCAAAACATAGGTGAACCATCATCAGACCCCATTCTTAGTAACTGACGAAGCTACAACATTATCCTGGGTGGCCAACGGGCTACAAAATTAGAAATTTGGGAAATCTCATTTCTCACAACTTGGGATCAAGAGCAGGATGGAAAAGGAAGCTCAATTCTCTCTCTCTCTCTCTCTCTCTCTCTCTCTCTCTTCTGTGCACGTGTGCACATGCACATGCGACACATGCATACACAAGCACAATCACAAGCAGGAGCACGAGCGCAGGCATAAGTCTCATCTATTTAAATAAACAAAAAATTCGTCCTATTAAAAGAAATATAAACAAGTATGTCTGTACTGATGTAATGCAGTATGTATATAGGGAACCTGTAAGTTTTAACAAACATATTGCTCCCTTTGCATTGATCTCAGGTTAGGTTGCATGAAACTTTCTCCTTAAACAAGCCAGCTTTCATAGTACAACTGGGTTTAGGGAGAACAACAGGTGAGGTGACATTTATGTAGCGATTTTTGGGAATTCTTCATCAGATGGATGCATCCTCGTTGAGCTTTTAGTTTGTGAGGCTCCAGACTTGGGGACTATCATGAGCATCATGCATGAGATGGTTCCTAGTCATGGGTGGTGTTCAATGAGAGCCTCATTCCATAGAACTTTGTCTAGTAATCTGCTGCACAGTAGGGGGGGGGAGGGAGTGAGTGAGCGACAGCCTTCAAGATTTCTTTCAAAACAGAGATGGCAGAGAGCTTTGGATAAGGCTAGGAGGAAATCATTTTGATGTGGATCAATGACTTTTCTGCCAAAAACCATAGGTATTCTATCTGAGACTCTTCATGCCTCAATGATATACTTTTGAGCTTGCTCCCTCAAGTACATCCAGTAATTATCTGTAACATGTTTGGGGTTCCATAGAGTACGGAGGGGGAGCGTCGTTTGATTATTATCCATAGTCTGTTTGTATGGAAAAAATAGTAAATAAGAGGGTATCATGTATCAAGGAAGGAATTGTGAGGAAAAAGAGCTGTGGTGTTTTGCTCCTCAGAAAATACAAGAGAGAATATAATCAGTTTGGGATTTCATAGAGTGAGAAGGAGAGATCTTTGGTTGGATGGGAGATTTATGTGTTGGATAAGACCAACAGTGATGATGGACTAGGAACCCTCGTGGACATGTTGACATATGTTTCCATTATTGTCAACAAATGTTCTGTGAGGAACAGAGCGGTGGTGTTTTTCTCCTTCTAGAATATATAGAGAGCATATACAAGAAGCTATGGCATTGTTTTCTGAGTTCTCCCCCCCTTTTTGGGGAGCCATACTATATTTCCCATTGAAGAACAAAATGTTAGAGTGAGCACTGCGTGTGGGGTGCAATGCAAATTGAAGAGGGAAATTTAGCAGGCTTTAGATGTTATTGTTTTAATGCTCCTGTTATGTATACAGTATGTTTCTTAAACTAACTTTTTCATCTCTTGTTTCCTGCAGGGAAGCACAACCCTACGATTCATTAAAAACAGCATATGCTGGATTTATGAAGAGGGCACTAACAGAAACTTCAACTAAGGTATTCCAATTCTTTCAAAGGGTTAGATTCTGCACTTACAATTCACATAGAGAATGGGATCCTGAAATATGAGTATCAATGTGGCAGCATGAAGCCCAATCACCAACTGCACTGGGATTGCCTCGATCATTTGGAAATAGGATTACAGGTTGTCCCACTTGTCATCTTTTCTGCTTCATCTGTTATTACTGAAGCAATGAAAGTTGCATCGCCAATTTGTTTATATACTTATAATTGGAGTTATATTTTGGCAGGCACATCAAAAGGACAGCTTTCTCAATTAAGTCATAAACAAAAAGATTCTAAGATAAAGAGGTGATCAAAAAGTAGTTTGTTTATGCATTTAGTGAAGCAATTCAAGGAACCCAATCATGCACATTGCGTATTGTAGAGGCATTTTCTAAATATTGTTGTGGTGACTGTAGAGGTTTATCACACCAGTTTCCGGTGTTTGTGGATGCTGAATTTGAACTCAAGCTCCCAAATTTTATGCCAACTGGCAGCACGTTCACCTCAGAATATGAGAGAACCAAAGAAAATCTTCAACCAACCCAAAAGTGGTCAGCTGTAA
The DNA here is from genome assembly GCF_047967505.1 of Dipteris shenzhenensis. NCBI lineage: Eukaryota > Viridiplantae > Streptophyta > Polypodiopsida > Gleicheniales > Dipteridaceae > Dipteris > Dipteris shenzhenensis. Next base: position 2,601,471 of record NC_141620.1, on the reverse strand, counting down.
GGGTAAGTACTTGTAAAGGATCTCTTGGCAGCTTCTCATCATGCATGAGAGAGTTATCATCAATAACTTCCACTCGAATCTTAAAAAATGTATGATGCAGAGGAAGCACAATCGAAAAATAGGAATGCACCCTCTACTCTTGCTAGAAAACCAATGAGATATAAGAGCTAATGTTGATGCTACATCCTTCCATCTACAATTAGTGGCTCTACAAACAGATGCCATTGTTAATAGTTTGGATTCTGTGCGACTAGAACGTCTGGCAAGGTTACGTGCCAGGTCTAAGACTTGCTGCTTGCATATGGGCTGTGAAATCCTTTGAACAGGGCCAAATTTAGTTTGGCTGGTTGTTCAAAGAGCTTTTGTAGGTAGCCAACTGACAAGGTTTGAATGTTCAAATTCTCTCTGATGTGCTGATATGCTCGGTTGCAGATGAGTGTGGCATTTATCCTCACATCATCTACTTGCTACATCTTTCAAATACTATCTTCTTTTGGAGGGTCAAGCCCAGGTTGCAGTGACAATTGGCTGCTTTGTCAGCCAATAGCAGCTCCCTACGGAGCATATATGGCAGTTTTGGGCCCTCCAAAGGGCAGCAACAAGCATCAAAAGTGGGCTGCAGGGGGCTCCTTTTATAGGCAGCCTCAACCCCCTCCCCCCTAGGGCTGAGTAAACAGCCCGACCAGCCCGGCCAACCAGCCGACTGGCTGGTCGGCCAAGGGCTGGTTGGGTTGGCCAAAACGGGCCCTTGCAGCCCCTATATAAGGAGGGATTTTCCCCACGTTTCAGCATCCAGCTCCCAGCCTGCAGCAGTGCCTATCAGCCAGCATATGGTCGAGGAGATGGTGTCCTGGATCAGCCGCATGGCTCCATCTCCCTCATGTCACAGTTAGGGGAGTAGTTCAGCTCAGTTTTGTATGCTGATGTGGCACCCATGTACAACAGTAGTCAGGGCATTTATGCCATCAGTATGAATAGTAGTGTACCAAAGTTAGGAAGATATTTGGTGTATCTCATGCTTGAGTTCTTTCCTGTATGTTCATCTATTTTCCGCACAGCTAGTCCCCACATGTTACATTGGTATCAGAGCAGCATGGTTCCTTATCATTTGAAATAGGCTGGAGGGAGTCTTGGCAGTAAAGCTCAGCAATGGGGACTCACTTAGCAAAGGAGGGAGCATGTTTGGGATATTATCTAATTTTGTTTTTTGTATGTACCTCGGACTATTGTTAGTACCATACTCAATTAGCCTCTCCCTCCCTTCATTCACATCGTGCCTTGGGCCGCCGGCTCTCGTCCTCACCCGTTTGTGTTTACACCTTGCGGAGTAAGGTTAGGGGGGAGGGGATTTCCCCCCCTCTAGCAGTCATTGTTGCAGCAGCTGATGGGTCTACAGTCTTCCATCATGGACCCATCTAGTATAGCTCTTAGGCAAGCGTTCAGGGAGCAGGATCATCTCCCTGAGCAAAATCGGCTCTTTTTGAAGCAGCTTGAGTAGGAAAAGAAGACAAAGGAGGATGCAATGGCATTGGGCCATTTGCGACTTCCCTAGGGAGCTGAGTCAGTTGGATCAGCTTTATCAAGGGAGCAAATAGTTTTCATAGTTATGAGTGATGTGTCTTCCATCCTTGGAGACATCTCAGCCCCATTAGCAGTTGCAGTAGAGATGGGCCGCTTACACCACCAAAGGGGGTTGTCTAGTCCCACAATTAGTTCTCTTGGGGCTTCCACTGAAGGGGATAACCTAGATGCAACAGATGGGTGTGATGGGTGGGGCTTCCACCCTTGGAGCTCAAGTGGCCACCTCAGCTTTAGTCGGCATGACTCATCACATTTCACCTTCTCATCAGGAGTGTTCAAGACTAGTGGGCTCAGTTTCCAATCCCACTGGCCTTGATGCTCAGCAGGAGAGGGCGTCTCAGGAGTTTGCTAGACTAGTTTCAGGCCTAGCAGAAGGGAGTGCCCTTACCGTTGGAGTAGCAAGTGTAGCTATCAGCAGTACGGAGGTTGATGATTCCTCGGCAATCCGTGAGGATAGTGATACATTTTCCTCCGCAGCTCCCCTTCCTTAGTTCTTTAGGGAGGCAACAATTGTAGCACTAGTGAACAGTTCTTTAGGGAGGCAACAGTTGTAGCACTACTCAACAAAGAGGTTGATGAGGCCTTCCCATTATTGTGTCCTTCACTTCGGGATGTTAGTCATGCAGTTTCCTCTTCGTCAGATCCCGAGCCACCGTTAGTAGCAATGACCAGTGTCCACTGTCTACACTCGCAGTTCCCTTGGTGATGACAACAGCTCGATCGATTCATCAGAGGTGTGCTCATCAATCTTAGTACTTCCTCAGTACCTTAGGGGGATAGGCTCAATCCCAGTATCCCTTCGAGAAGTAGCTATGCCATCCGTCAGTACTTCCTCAGTACCTTAGAGGGGGATAGGCTCAGTCCCAATATCCCTTCGAGAAATAGCTATGCCATCCATCTCTCAATCCTTTCGAGAGGCATACCAATCACTCATTACAATTGAGGTGTTCTTTGTAGTTCCGAACATCTCACAGGTAGCATCCCATTCAATAAATTCATTGGAGGTATGCCCAATAGCTCCTTCGTTCCTTTGGCGAGCCTTCAAAACAGTCTACCCCTTGGAGGGGTGCTTTGTAATGCCAGTCGCCTCTCAGCCTCTGGGGAGACATCCATAGCTCCACCTCTCTCTCAGAGAGACAGCTACAGTTTCAGTTGCTCCTGGCATCACTTAGGTTCTTCGGGAGACATTTACATCCACAATTCTAGATTCTTGGAGGGTGGCAGAGTTTTAACCCCTCATCAATTATTATGCCAGCAGTGAAAGCAAGTGTATTCAGATTTCTCTCACCGCAGTCATGCAAGCAGCAGTACCATAGTTTCTAGGAGTGTATGTGAGTATACCGGAGTTTCTAGGTGTTCAGTTTGGTTGCCTAGCGTCAGTGGCTTTATCATCACCCCAACCGTTCATGGAGTAGCACCAACATATCTATGCAAGTCGATCTTCCATAGTGGGGAGCTGCATGCCAACACTTGGTAGCTAGTTTCATTCCATTAGCCTTCTAGAGTGTAGTATCTTTGTATCAGCAGCCCAATCAGTCCTCAACAGTTCAGGAGGATAGCACACAATTCATATTTCCAAGAGCCTATCAAAGTACCATACACACCGGAGAATCAAGCGTCCGCAGTAGTAGCGTTGTGGGATGACTAGCCTCAGTAGTTCGGCTTCCAGTCTTCGCAGCAATACTGGTTCTCGAGAGATTTATTGAGCCGCCGTGTGATCATAGCAGAGCATTCGTTCCTCAGCCTCTTGGAGTGATACTAGATGAATCCCAGTGCCAGAGTGTTATTACCCAAGACTTTGGGAGGACAGTCAAGTTTTTGAGTAGCAGTTGGTGGTCATCACGATCACATTCACTTGGCACATTCACTCAATCCCTCAGCAGCTATCATCATTTAGAAGTTTAGCAAGAGGGAATGTCACATGCACCCTTGCACTAGGGAGCATTGTGAGACATAGTTTGACCCATTTGTCATATGCCATGACCCCTTGTGAGCCCTAATCAAGAAACGAGTCAGGCACGAGCTACATGAGTCCATTCCCAGTTCCCAAATGCACAAGCCACTGTGGAGCAGCTCGGGTCGCCAGGGCAAAGCATTGTGAGGTATCCACGTAACAACAAGTTCAAAAGAGAGGAATGTCACATGCACCACGGTCAAGCCGAGGTTGCAGTGACAACTGGCTGCCTTGTTTGCCAATCGCAGCTCCCGACGTAGCTTATATGGCAGCTTTTGGGGCCTCCAAAGGGCAGCAACAAGCATCAAAAGTGGGCTGGGGGAGGCGTCTTTCATAGGCAACCTCAACCCCCTCCAGGTCGGCCCCTAGGACTGAGTAAACAGCTTGACCAGCCCAGCCAACCAGCCGATGGCAGTTAGGGCTGGTTGGGTCAGCCAAAGCAGGCCCTTCCAGCCCTATATAAGGAGGGATTTGTCCCTCATTTCAGCATCCAGCTCCAAGCCTCCAATAGTGCCTCTCAGCCTGCTATGATTGAGGTGTTGGTGTTATGGATCAGGCGCGTAGCTCCATCTCCCTCATGTCGCAGTTAGGGGAGTGGTTCAGCTCACTTTTGTATGCCGATTTGGCACCCATGTACAACAATAGCTAGGCATTTATGCCATCGGTATGAATAAAGCAGTGTACTATAGTTAAGAAGATATTTGGTGTATCTCATGCTTGAGTTTTTCCTTGTATGTTCATTGATTTTCCGCACAACTAGTCCCGCATGTTACATTGTACTATGACACCATTTGAGCTAGCTTGATAATAAGTATTAGATGTTGCTTTTTTTGGGGGGGGGGAGGGTTATAGGGAATGTGTGTGTGTGTGTGTGTGGATGGGTGGATGGATATAGATACACCCACTTTTTTTTGGGTGATTTCCAGTTTTCATTGTATTATAAGAAACACATTTTTTTGGGGAGAGAGGGGGGGGGGGAGAGATATTTCATTCAGAAAAATGTACATTCGTAGCTGAGCAAAGTGGACTTGAAACTAGGAGCACGTGCGTGCAGAGAGAGAGAGAGAGAGAGAGAGAGAGAGAGAGAGAGAAAGAAAGAAAGAAAGAAAGTGTATTATTGTCCACTAAAGGCCAAAATGGGCCCATGGGACATCAAGAACTCTGCATACAAGATAGCACAAAATCAACGTGCCACAAAGAAGAGGCATTGTCGAATATCATCTAACTGCTACACAATACAATGCAAGTGAAAGTACATAATGTCAAATCTGAGCCTAAATGCAAAGTAAACTAGATGCAAGGAAACCGCCCCTGGGTGCAAAATGGGGGGATGAGTACAATATGCCAATGCAAAGATACAAGTCCAGGTGTCACGGAGTCTGAGAACCAAAATAATACTGGAAATTCTGTCCATCGACTCTGCCTCCTGCTATGAGAGTACAAATTTGAGCAAAGGTGAGGTGAGCGGCTGGTGGGGCGAGATCTCCATGAGTAAGTCTCCTCCGAAAAGCTGCCATCATCCTGGATCGTCTGGAGATGAAGCGACGAGTACGTCCCCTATGTAACAAGATCCTGCGGCGTCTACAAACCATCTCATATGTACATCCACAGGGTGGAGGCATGTGTCCTGTGTGAGCTCTGACCTCCTCGTGCTCCTCCTGGTCTCTGTCCTCTGGTATAGCGTGTGCCTGAGCTCTATCAGGCTGGGCTCTATCACGCTCCGGTCTGTGCTGATGGTCTCTGAGGTAGTCTCGTCGAAGCATAGTGGCCTCCCTGACATAAAGAGCTAGGCAATGCTGATCCTCGTAGTCCATCACTCGTGAGAGAGGTCCAAAGCCATCCGTGAAGAGACAGTGGAATCTACCTCTGAGCTCATAATATAGCGGGCATCTGCAAATGAAGTGCTCCTCTGACTCCATCTCTCCCATGGTGCAACAAGGGCAGATCCTGGTCTCTCGGCCTGGTCGCCGTCCATCCTCCATGCGTCGCATCCTACCAGCCTCTATCTCGAGCTGATGCGAAGAGACTCTAAGCTGGCCAAGGGCAATCCTCAGTGAGTGGGACATGTGGATACCTGTATAGCCTGGTGGAATGACAAATCCATCCTCTGAGATCCGAAGGAAGTGGTCACGATATGTGGCCATCTTCGTCGGAAGCTGCGTGGGATAAATCCAAGTGCGATACGTATGAAGCTGCAGCAAGTCTGCTCTCGTGACCTGGCTAAGCTCGTGGCGAGTCAACTCGAGATGAGGAGCATCTATGCTGTATTGGAAGGGAGGCAGTCTATCCATGTCTAGTCCAAGAGATGTGAGCCACCTAGTGAGTCTGAAGTACCAGCAGTATCGGGCCCCAGAGATGTGAGCCACCTAGTGAGTCTGAAGTACCAGCAGTATCGTGCCAACTCCATAGAAGATGCAAGTGCTAACCATGGCAACCGAGCTCTGCCTGCTGCTGAGTCTCCAAACTCCTAACCCTATGCAAATACACGACCGACTGAAACGCTGCATCCAATGCAAGGGGAGTAGCTCCAAACTCTGCTAGCATGATCTCGTGCGGAATTGTAGCCTTGGCCCTAATGAGCCGAGAGAACATGATGATCTGTAACCTCTCTACTCGTCTCCAATCTGCAGCGCCGAGGTCTCCTGCCCAGAAAGGAGCTGCATACATCGCAGCTGGTCTCACCAATGTATCAAAAAGCAAGGATTTCGTATCGGGATGCTGAAAGTGGGACTGAAAACACTGACGCTCAAGATGAGCCAACGAAGCATACCCTTTACTAATCCTATCTCGTGCTGCATATGTCATGGTGAAAACCGGTCCCCTAAAAACTGCTCCCAAATAAGTGTACTCTCTAACAAGCTCAATGGGCTGTCCGTCATATGTGAAGCAAAACTCATCCGTGCTATAAATACGATCAGAGGTGTTGAAAACCATAACCTTGGTCTTGCCAAGGTTTACGGTCAACCCCCTGTCCTGGCAAAACCTGTGGAGTGCCTCAATATGTGCCTGGAGGCCCTGAGCAGTAGAGGAAATGAGAACCACATCGTCCGCATACAGGAGGATAGGAATGGAGGATCTTGAGAGAGTAGAGCCCACACCGCCTGTCATCTGTATAAACATCTCTAGCTCATCAATATATAATCCAAAGAGAGTAGGAGAGAGCGGGCAACCCTGCTTCACCCCAATCGTGCTGCATACCTCCTCTGAGAGCCCCTCACGTGTCCGAACCCGACCAGTGACCCTCTCATACAAAGCCATGATAGCCCACTGTATCTCTCCCCACTGAAGCCCATCTGGCGAATCCTCTGAAACAATCTGAATCGCGGAACTGTGTCAAATGCCTTCCTGAAGTCCACGAAGCAACAATAAAGCCGTTGCCTTCGTGACTTCGCCTCCTCTACGAGTGCCCTGAGTGTGAGGATGTGGTCAAGTGTCGAATGATCCCTGCGAAATCCAGCCTGCCCTCTGGCTCTGAGTCCTGTCATCTCGGCATGGTCATTTATACAGCTTTCCAAAACTGATGCATAGATCTTGGCCATAACGTGGCCAATCATGATGGTCCTGTGATTCAACGGCTCCATAGGGTCCCCCGACTTGTGGATAGGTACTATGGTATTCCCTAACCAGGACTGTGGTAGGCCTGTACAAACAGACTCATTGAAGAGACGGGAAAGAACAAAATCTAAGGCATCAATCCCATGGATTACATACTCCGCTTGCAATCCATCATGATCCTTAGCTCTCCCGTTCTTCAATCGGTGGACTGCTGCACGGACACTCTCTGGTGTGAAGAGACTAGATGAAGCTGGCCTAGGGGAATGGGATAAATCGATGGCTGGCTGATCTGGAACATCGTATAGAGCTGAAGTGTATGCAGACCAGACACGTGGATCTGTGAGGGGGCTCTGAGACTTCGAGCGGAGGAATTTTCTCCAGAATTCCTTGGAGTCACAGCTGAAAAGCAAGCTTCTCAGCTCCTCCTCATTCCGGGCTAGAAATTGGCGTTTCTTGCGCCTAACCAACCACTTGTAGTCTCTCTTGGTTTCGGCAAGGAGGGGAGACTTCTCCTTGGTCTCAAGGTGAAGTTTCCTGCGGAGTTCCTTACACTCCTCGTCATACCAACCGTTGCAAGGAACAAGACCAACCGGTGGGGGACTAGACGAATGACATGTGGCAGGGAACGACATGTGAGCAGCAGAAACGAGTGAAGTATGTACAAGTTCCCACCGATCCTGCGTGGATGGTAGAGCATCTAATAGATGAGGACGGAGTAGGCCGCTGAGGTTCTGGCTATATACATCATCGAACTGGTGGTCGAAATGAACCTCGTAATAGGGTTGGCGGTCATGATAACGAGGGGGGGGTGGGTCATGGGAGACATTAGTCAAAGTAAAGTGGATGAGTGCATGGTCGGCAGAGGGCATGAAGGGGCTAACAGTAAGGCTATGGATGGAAGGGACTAGAGTCGGGGGACCTATGATGTAGTCGATCATGCTAGTACCACGCCCAGAAGCAGAAGAGAATGTAGGCATGGAAGACTGTGGCCACCTGGACAAGCTGTTATAAATGACCATACTGTGCGAGGTGAGGAGCTCCAGTAACTGACGTCCCTGATCTGTGGGCTGTACTGTGCAGTTTGATGAAGTCCGACAGAGGCTATCATCGTGAAATGCTGGGAGTATGACCGGATCCTCCATGAAGTCATAAGTGAGGGCCTGTCTGGTCTGAGGTCCTCGCGTTGAAGTCTCCTAAAAGGATGACTTCTCCGCGATGTGAAAAATCTGCAATGTCCGCTGAGAGATCCTCAAATATGGACTGGCCTGGTCTAGTGGAAGAATAGATCGACTGCGCCGGGGGGAAGTAGCAAACTGCAATAAAAAGATCTCGCTGAGGGGCTCTGCGGCAGATGCGTACCCACAAGAATCGGGCATGTGAATCCGCTCTCTCCACTGTGATGATCCGATCGAGATGCTCTCTGTACAAAATGGCCACTCCTCCAGATCCTCTCACTCCAAATATTCGGGTGTGCTGCCTGAAGGCAGATCTCCATGTATACCCTGTCACTCGTGGCAAAGGTCTCTCTGGACTCTCGTGTGTCTCCGTGAAAAAGATGATATCTCTCCCAAAGAATGCCCCCCGTAGATTGCCTGGCTGTGCTGTAAAAGAACCATTGCAGTTCCATACAGCGATGCGTAGACTATCTGACGGGTGGTGTGTCCCATGGGCCCTGTCCCATCAAGCGGTCGTAGCAGGAGGTGGAGGTGGAGCTATATCTGCTGGTCTGTCATCTCTAAGCACTGTGGGAGCACGCCTCAAAGTGCCTGTGATGAGTCTGCCATCCCTGATCACTGCCCACTTGCCCTGAGCTCGGGCTGCATCTCTCTGAGGCATGAGCGCCTTGCGCTCCTCAACCTGTATCTGAGTCAGATCCTCGTCCATGGAAATCTGTGGGTGGTCTCTGAGTGTCCCTCTCCTCCTGAAGGCAGCTAGACGTGCCTGGGCATCTCTGAATTTGATAATGAGGGGCTGCTCTCTAGTTCGATCCCTCCCGACTCTATATGATCCTACTATGCCATGATCCTGTACTCCCAGTGTCTGAGAGACAAAGGTCACAGCCTGTGTCATCGTGGACTCTGTCGCCGAGGGCAAGATACCACGAATGCGAATGTTGAGGGCCTTTGTGGCGCTCTGCTGTGACTCGGCCAATGTAGCTGATACAGTCGATCTCTGAGGCTGTGATGGCTGACGGCGGACGACATCCACCCACTCTGTGGCTCTCTGGACCTCTGTCTGAAGGGAGGTCAAACGCTCCTCAACCGCTGCTACTGCTGTAGTGGGAGATGTGTCTATGTGTTCAACGCGAGTCTCGATCTGCTGCACTCGCTCTGTGTGTCCATGAATCTCTCCAGCAAGAGTCCTATGAGTCGCCTGTAAGACCTGAAGATCTGTCCTAATAGACAAGATCTCCCGATCCTGCTGTGTCACTCGATCAGCAAGAGATGCAACCTGAGCCGTAAGTAGAGAAATGGTCTCGTCCTTCCTGTGAAGCATCTGAAGGGCAGCTCGGAGGTGGGTCTCAAAGTGCTGAAGCTCTGGTAGGATGTGGCGGCAAGGACAAACAGCACAAGGCATGGAAGGAGAAAGAAAGGGAGAAAGGGGAGAAACCGGTAAGGTGGGTAGTGGGGATGAAGGAGAAGGCTGGAAAGGGGGAGAGAAAGCGGGTACCGGGGATGGAGAGGAGGGGATGGGTAAAGTCTGTAGAGAGGATGAGGAGGAGGGAGCCTCTGGCAAAGTAGGTAAAATAGGCAACAAAGGGGGGGAAGAGGTGACAGAGGGCTGTGAGAGGGGGAGCAAAAAGGGTGGAGAAGGGGTAGGAGAAGAAGGAACCTGAGAGGGGAGGGGTGAAAAAAACTGCGGGTACAAAGTAGCTATGGGCGGAAGATGAGATAATGGAGCTGAAACCGGTGTACCTGCGACTGGGAGTGCGGCAAGTGCGGGCACTGCGCTGGGCGGAAGATGAGATAGTGGAGCTGAAACCGGTGTACCTGCGACTGGGAGTGCGGCAAGTGCAGGCACTGCGCTGTCCTTTGAAGAAGATGCAAGTCCTCTTCTACTATAGTGCAGCATATCGGTCGTGGCGGCCATTGATGTTGCTGCTGTTGCTGCTTCTGTAACATGCTCCACGGTGTTGGCCATGTTTAATTACGGGAAACTGGCAACATTGAAAAGCGGGAGATGGCGAGAGAGAGAGAGAGAGAGAGAGAGAGAGAGAGAGAGAGAGAGAAAGAAAGAAAGAAAGAAAGTGTATTATTGTCCACTAAAGGCCAAAATGGGCCCATGGGACATCAAGAACTCTGCGTACAAGATAGCACAAAATCAACGTGCCACAAAGAAGAGGCATCGTCGAATATCATCTAAGTGCTACGCAATACAATGCAAGTGAAAGTACATAATGTCAAATCCGAGCCTAAATACAAAGTAAGCTAGATGCAAGGAAACCGCCCCTGGGTGCAAAATGGGGGGATGAGTACAATATGTCAATGCAAAGATACAAGTCCATGTATCACGGAGTCTGAGAACCAAAATAATACTGGAAATCCTGTCCATCGACTCTGCCTCCTGCTATGAGAGTACAAATCTGAGCAAAAGTGAGGTGAGCGGCTGATGGGGCGAGATCTCCATGAGTAAGTCTCCTCCGAAAAGCTGCCATCATCCTGGATCGTCTGGAGATGAAGCGGCGAGTACGTCCCCTATGTAACAAGATCCTGCGGCGTCTACAAACCATCTCATATGTACATCCACAAGGTGGAGGCATGTGTCCTGTGTGAGCTCTGACCTCCTCGTGCTCCTCCTGATACCTGTCATCTGGTATAGCGTGTGTCTGAGCTCTATCGGGCTGGGCTCTATCACGCTCCGGTCTGTGCTGATGGTCTCTGAGGTAGTGTCGTCGAAGCATAGTGGCCTCCCTGACATAAAGAGCTAGGCAATGCTGATCCTCATAATCCATCACTCGTGAGAGAGGTCCAAAGCCATCCGTGAAGAGACAGTGGAATCTCCCTCTGATCTCATAATATAGCGGGCATCTGCAAATGAAGTGCTCCTCTGACTCCATCTCTCCCATGGTGCAACAAGGGCAGATCCTGGTCTCTCGGCCTGGACGCCGTCCATCCTCCATGCGTCGCATCCTACCAGCCTCTATCTCGAGCTGATGCGAAGAGACTCTAAGCTGACCAAGGGCAATCCTCAGTGAGTGGGACATGTGGATACCTGTGTAGCCTGGTGGAATGACAAATCCATCCTCTGAGATCCGAAGGAAGTGGTCACGATATGTGGCCATCTTCGTCGGAAGCTGCGTGGGATAAATCCACGTAGCGAGTCAACTCGAGATGAGGGGCATCTATGCTGTATCGGAAGGGAGGCAGTCTATCCATGTCTAGTCCAAGAGATGTGAGCCACCTAGTGAGTCTGAAGTACCAGCAGTATCGGGCCCCAGATCGTGCCAACTCCATAGAAGATGCAAGTGCTAACCATGGCAACCGAGCTCTGCCTGCTGCTGAGTCTCCAAACTCCCTAACCCTGTGCAAATACATGACCGACTGAAACGCTGCATCCAATGCAAGGGGAGTAGCTCCGAACTCTGCTAGCATGATCTCGTGCGGAACTGTAGCCTTGGCCCTAATGAGCCGAGAGAACATGATGATCTGTAACCTCTCTACTCGTCTCCAATCTGCAGCGCCAAGGTCTCCTGCCCAGAAAGGAGCTGCATACATCGCAGCTGGTCTCACCAATGTGTCAAATAGCAGGGATTTCGTATCGGGATGCTGAAAGTGGGACTGAAAACACTGACGCTCAGATGAGCCAACGAAGCATACTCTTTACTAATCCTATCTCGTGCTGCATATGTCATGGTAAAGATCGGTCCCCTGAAAACTGCCCCTAAATAAGTGTACTCTCTAACAAGCTCAATGGGCTGTCCGTCATAAGTGAAGCAAAACTCATCCGTACTGTAGATACGATCAGAGGTGTTGAAAACCATAACCTTGGTCTTGCCAAGGTTTACGGTCAATCCCCTGTCCTGGCAAAACCTGTGGAGTGCCTCAATATGTGCCTGGAGGCCCTGAGCAGTAGAGGAAATGAGAACCACATCGTCCGCATACAGGAGGATAGGAATGGAGGATCCTGAGAGAGTAGAGCCCACACCGCCTGTCATCTGTACGAACCTCTCTAGCTCATCAATATATAGTCCAAAGAGAGTAGGAGAGAGCGGGCAACCCTGCTTCACCCCAATCGTGCTGCATACCTCCTCTGAGAGCCCCTCACGTGTCCGAACCCGACCAGTGACCCTCTCATACAAAGCCATGATAGCCCACTGTGTTTCTCCACTGAAGCCCATCTCGCGAATCCTCTGAAACAATCTGAATCGCGGAACTGTATCAAATGCCTTCCTGAAGTCCACGAAGCAACAATAAAGCCGTTGCCTTCGTGACTTCGCCTCCTCTACTAGTGCCCTGAGTGTGAGAATGTGGTCAAGCGTCGAATGATCCCTGCGAAATCCAGCCTGCCCTCTGGCTCTGGGTCCTGTCGTCTCGGCATGGTCATTTATACGGCTTTCCAAAACTGATGCATAGATCTTGGCCATAACGTGGCCAATCATGATGGTCCTATAATTCGACGGCTCCATAGGGTCCCCCGACTTGTGGATAGGTACTATGGTATTGCCTAACCAGGACTGTGGTAGGCCTGTACAAACAGACTCATTGAAGAGACGGGAGAGAACAAAAGCTAAGGTATCAATCCCATGGATTACATACTCTGCTTGCAAATCCATCATGATCCTTAGCTCTCCCGTTCTTCAATCGGTCGACTGCTGCACGGACACTCTCCGGTGTGAAGAGACTAGATGAAGCTGGCCTAGGGGAGTGGGATAAATCGATATCTGGCTGATCTGGAACATCGTATAGAGCTGAAGTATATGCAGACCAGACACGTGGATCTGTGAGGGGGCTCTGAGACTTCGAGCGGAGGAATTTTCTCCAGAATTCCTTGGAGTCACAGCTGAAAAGCAAGCTTCTCAGCTCCTCCTCATTCCGGGCTAGAAATTGGCGTTTCTTGCGCCTAACCAACCACTTGTAGTCTCTCTTGGTTTCGGCAAGGAGGGGAGACTTCTCCTTGGTCTCAAGGTGAAGTTTCTTGCGGAGTTCCTTACACTCCTCGTCATACCAACCGTTGCAAGGAACAAGACCAACCGGTGGGGGACTAGACGAATGACATGTGGCAGGGAACGACATGTGAGCGGCAAAAACGAGTGAAGTATGTACAAGTTCCCACCGGTCCCGCGTGGATGGTAGAGCATCTAATAGATGAGGACGGAGTAGGCGGCTGAGGTTCTGGCTATATACATCATCGAACTGGTGGTCGAAATGAACCTCATAGTAGGGTTGGCGGTCGTGATAACGAGGGGGAGGTGGGTCATGGGAGACATGAGTCAAAGTAAAGTGGATGAGTGCATGGTCGGCAGAGGGCATGAAGGGGCTAACAGTAAGGCTATGGATGGAAGGGACTAGAGTCGGGGGACCTATGATGTAGTCGATCACGCTAGTACCACGCCCAGAAGCAGAAGAGAATGTAGGCATGGAAGACTGTGGCCACCTGGACAAGCCGTTATAAATGACCATACTGTGCGAGGTGAGGAGCTCCAGTAGCTGACGTCCCTGATCTGTGGGCTGTACTGTGCAGTCTGATGAAGTCCGACAGAGGCTATCATCGTGAACTGCTGGGAGTATGACCGGATCCTCCATGAAGTCATAAGTGAGGGCCTGTCTGGTCTGAGGTCCTTGCGTTGAAGTCTCCTAAAAGGATGACTTCTCCGCGACGTGAAAAATCTGCAATGTCCGCTGAGAGATCCTCAAATATGGACTGGCCTGGTCCAGTGGAAGAATAGATCGACTGCGCCGGGGGGAAGTAGCAAACTGCAATAAAAAGATCTCGCTGAGGGGCCCTGCGGCAGATGCGTACCCACAAGAATCGGGCATGTGAATCTGCTCTCTCCACTGTGATGATCCGATCGAGATGCTCTCTGTACAAAATGGCCACTCCTCCAGATCCTCTCACTCCAATTGTCCGGGCGTGCTGTCTGAAGGCAGATCTCCATGTATACCCTGTCACTCGTGGCAAAGGTCTCTCTGGACTCTCGTGTGTCTCCGTGAGAAAGATGATATCTCTCCCAAAGAATGCCCCCCGTAGATTGCCTGGTTGTGCTGTAAAAGAACCATTGCAGTTCCATACAGCGATGCGTAGACTATCTGACGGGTGGTGTGTCCCATGGGCCCTGTCCCGTCAAGCGGACGGGGCAGGAGGTGGAGGTGGAGGTGGGGCTGTATCTGCTGGTCTGCCATCTCTAAGCACTGTGGGAGCACGCCTCAAGGTGTCTGTGATGAGTCTGCCATCCCTAATCACTGCCCACTTGCCCTGAGCTCGAGCTGCATCTCTCTGAGGCATGAGCGCCTTGCGCTCCTCAACCTGTATCTGAGTCAGATCCTCGTCCATGGAAATCTGTGGGTGGTCTCTGAGTGTCCCTCTCCTCCTGAGGGCAGCTAGACGTGCCTGGGCATCTCTGAATCTGATAATGAGGGGCTGCTCTCTAGTAGGATCCCTCCCGACTCTATATGCTCCTACTATGCCATGATCCTGTACTCCCAATGTCTGAGAGACAAAGGTCACAGCCTGTGTCATCGTGGACTCTGTCGCCGAGGGCAAGATACCACGAATGCGAATGTTGAGGGCCTTTGTGGCGCTCTGCTGTGACTCGGCCAATGTAGCTGATACAGTAGATCTCTAAGGCTGTGATGGCTGACGGCGGACTACATCCACCCACTCTGTGGCTCTCTGGACCTCTGTCTGAAGGGAGGTCAAACGCTCCTCAACCGCTGCTACTGCTGTAGTAGGAGATGTATCCATGTGCTGAACGCGAGTCTCGATCTGCTGCACTCGCTCTGTGTGTCCATGAATCTCTCCAGCAAGAGTCCTATGGGTCGCCTGTAAGACTTGGAGATCTGTCCTAATAGATAAGACCTCCCGATCCTGCTGTGTCACCCGATCAGCAAGAGATGCAACCTGAGCCGTAAGTAGAGAAATGGTCTCGTCCTTCCTGTGAAGCATCTGAAGTGCAGCTCGGAGATGGGTCTCAAAGTGCTGAAGCTCTGGCAGGATGTGGCGGCAAGGACAAACAGTGCAAGGCATGGAGGGAGAAAGAGAGGGAGACAGGGGGGAAACCGGTAAAGTGGGTAGCGGGGATGAAGGAGAAGGCTGGAAAGGGGGAGAGAAAACGGGTACCGGGGAAGGAGAGGAGGGGATGGGTAAAGTCTGTAGAGAGGATGAGGAGGAGGTAACCTCTGGCAAAGTAGGTAAAATAGGCAACAAAGGGGAAGAGGTAACAGAGGGCTGTGAGAGGGAGAGAAAAAAGGGTGGAGAAGGGGTAGGAGAAGAAGGAACCTGAGAGGGGAGGGGTGAAAAAAACTGCGGGTACAAAGTAGCTATGGGCGGAAGATGAAATAATGGAGCTGAAACCGGTGAACCTGCGACTGGGAGTGCGGGCACTGCGCTGGACGGAAGATGAGACAATGGAGCTGAAACCAGTGTACCTGCGACTGGGAGTGCGGCAAGTGCGGGCAGTGCGCTGTCCTTTGTAGAAGATGCGAGCCCTCTTCTACTATAGTGCAGCATCTCGGTCGTGGCGGCCATTGATGTTGCTGCTGTTGCTGCTTCTGTAACATGCTTGACAGTGTCGGCCATTTTTAATTACGGGAAGCCGGTAACATTGAAAAGCGGGAGATGGCGAGCGCTGCCAATGCGCGATGAGAGAGAGAGAGAGAGAGAGAGAGAGAGAGAGAGAGAGAGAGAGAGAGAGAGAGATTTTAAAATTAAAAAGAAAAGTTGGGGTTGGGGCTGCCCCCAAGAGAGAGAGAGAGAGAGAAAAAAAAAAAAGGTTTGGGGCTGCCCCGTTTTTCTATTTTTTTTTTTAAAAAAAAAAAGGGGGGGGGGGTCGGGGCTGCAGATGCGAGGGGGTGAGCGGGGGGGGGGGGGCGCGGGGGGTGAGCGAGGGGACTGAGCGGAGGGGTGAGCGAGGGGGTTGAGCGGAGGGGTGAGCGGGGGGACTGAGCGGAGGGGTGAGCGGAGGGGGGGGGGGGCTGAGCGGGGGGGCTGTGGGGTGTTGAGCGGGGGGCTGTGGGGTGAGCGGGGGGGTTAACCGAAGGGGGGGTGAGCGGGAGGGGGGGGGGGCTGCGGGTGTTGAGCGGACGGGTGAGAGGAGGGGTGAGAGGGCTAAGCGGAGGGGTGGAGGGGGAGGTTCCAAGGGGTGAGCGGGGGGGTGAGAGGAGGGGTGCAAGGGGTGAGCGAGGGGTGAGTGGGGGGGCTGAGCGGAGGGGTGAGAGAGAGAGAGAGAGAGAGGCTGCTGCTGAGGTGACGAATGGAGGCTGTTGCTGAGGTGTCGAACGAAGGCTATGGCAAGGCTAAAGCTAAGGCTAAGGTGGCGCTAGCTATGGCGGGGCTATGGTGTAGACTATGGCGGGTGAACAACAGCGTGGGCAGAGAGAGGGATGGATGAGCTGAGGACGAATGTGAGAAGACGGGATGAGAGAGAGGAGCGAGGAATGACTGGCTAGCGACGGACAAGCGATGGTCTGAACGGTTTAGCGAGAGAGACTGAAGGGGGGGAGGGAGAGGCTGTAAGGGAGGAGGCTGTAAGAGAGAGAGAGAGAGAGAGAGAGAGAGAGAGAGAGAGAGCATAAGTCTTGCGATCATAGCCCAAATGATCTTGGCTTGCCTACATTCCCAGAGGCAATGCTGAATAGACTCATCAATAGTCAAGCACCAAGCGTAAGGAGGATCAGCTCCAAAAGTGTTACTCCATTGATTTACTGTAAGGAGAGAGAGAGAGAGAGAGAGAGAGAGAGAGAGTTTATTAAAGTCTTCGGAAGACCGATGGGTCTATGATATTGTGAAATCCTGGTACAAATGAGGTGTGAGGATGGAGCTACTAAACGAGCTTCTACACCAATGCAGAATGCAAAAATGCCAAATGGTAGTACTAAGTACTAAGTACATCATAGTCATGTCAGTGGTCGACTACATATCAATGCCGTCATCATCATCATCAAGACATCAGGGTGGATGAGCAATGGAGGCATGAAAGCGACGATAGAGTGATGTCACCCGCTCACGGGTGCGGCCTTGTGACGTCTCCTGGTCATAGCTCTACGCCTAACAGGGGCTACAGTTACCCTTGTCGGCTGGGCTCTGATTCTGAACAGGGACCAAGTGTAATCTGTGCGTCAACCCTCTGTCTAAGCTATCGAGTCACTGGCTCTGGGTCATGATCATGTCGAGGCCTTGTCTCGTGGGGGTCCATGTGATCTGGCAGAAAGAACTTCGTGATAGCATTGTGAAAGGGATCTGCCAAGGAAGAAGTCTGCTCTTGTCTGCGTGATCGAAGTAGCCTCTGGCGGTGCCTGACTGCCTCATAAACGAAAGCCGCCAAGCATCTCTGGTTTGGATAGGAGAGTAATCGGGACAAAATCCCAGAGCTATCTCTGAAGAGGCAGTAGAAATGCCCTCGGATCTCATAGTAAATTGCTCTACCGCTCTCGATACGGAGTCTATGTGAAGAGACCCAAAACTGCCCAATAGAGATCCTCAATGAGTAGGGTAAGTGGATCTACATGTATCCTAGTGGGTCAATGAAACCCTCCTTTGTGATATGCATGCAGTGATCCCTGTAGAAGTTGAGCTTCACTGGAAGCTTGCTTGGTCCCAGCTAGGTCCGGAATGTGTGTAGCGGTAAGAGATCCTCACGGATGATCTGGTTGACCTTGTGTGACAGGAGGGGAGAAACGAAGCGTCCATACTGTATTGGAAGGGAGGGAGTCTATCCATGTGAAGCCCCAGTCGCTTGAACCATCTCTCTGTGCGTGCATACCAGCATCTCTGGTTACCTCCTGCTGAAAGACCATAGAGGAGGACAATGCTAGCCATGGTATAGCCTGCTACACCTAGAAGTGTAAAAGACTATGTCGCGACCTGTATAGGTTTTCGAGAAGTTCCCTGGTTCTAACCATAAGGTACCATTACAGTTCCAAATGGTGCATGATAGGGTCTCGGAGAATTGAGTCTCATAGACCCCGTCTCCCTATGTGGGAGGGGGGGTTGATGCTCGATGGGGGCCTGTAAGAAGTCGTCCATCTCGTACTACTGCCCACTTCCCCTCCTTGCAAGCTTGATACCACTGCAGCAGAGAAAGAAAACGTCCACAGGAGACCTCACGGGTCTAGCCTGATACCGCTGTAGCAAAGAAATAAAGAAAGAAAGATATATTAACGTCCACAGGAGACCTCACGGGTCTATGGGACAAAAAGCACACCAAAATCATCAACATCAGTGAGAGACTGAGAGTCTATGGGGGAGTATAGCAGCTCAGCTCCAAATTATTGTAGCATAACTACATTCAAGTACTATATTAAGGGTGGTCTGAATAACATCAGTTTAAGACTGAGAGTCTTTGGGTTTAGGTTTGAAATCTCTAATGAGTGCTTGCCCGACTCGATAAACCGCCCATTTATTTACCTTCTTTCCTTGCTTCTTTCACTTTGATAAGTTTATTTGTCCTTTGTTTGAGTTGGGTCAGAGTGAGCTCTTCAGATATCCAAATCCTAGTATCCTTGAGCTTATTGGTTTGTCTAAGGATCTTGGTTCTTATGTGGATTAGTTTGTGTCAGCAGGTTTCCCAGCGAAGCATGCCGACTGGAGTGGCTGATGTTGAGCTAAATGTGTTTAAAGATGATGAAATTTTACCGTAAGCATTAAGGCCCTGTATTTGTGATAAGGATGTTTAAAGATGGGGAGGTTCTGCAGTGTAAATTGACATCCTCCGTACTTGATCCTGTTATCCCTTTGGCGTGTATCTTATAAAGTAACTGGTCTTCTTATTCGACTTTTTCTGATGCACACCAAGGTAAACACTGTTAAGTACGGATCTGCAAAGAACAGAATACCAGCAAGTCGGTCCTTGAGGCTTGATGATATTAATGATCTAAATAGGTAACCTAAGAAGTTGTCAGTCATAGCGGCTTTTTTTACTATAGAAGTGGTATAATAGTGTGCACGCTTTGCTTCCTTTTGCTGAATGGTGTGACATGGTTTCTGCTTTTAAACTTTTCATTTTGGCAGAGAAGCAGACAAACTCAAGCAGAATCCGCTTGTTTATTTTGACAAACAAGCTTTATAGCTTGCTGGCTTCAAAATGGTTATGACATGAGAAAGCATATTCAATAGTTATAAGGCTCTGCTAATGCAGAAGCATTCGGCTCTTTTATATTTACAAGGTGACTTTGTAAATCTAACTTTGATTGATATTTTGCTACTGCATTCTGAACATGTACTCAAGGGGCTTTTAAACCCAATTCCTATTGAGGAGCAGAGGTTCGATGTCATATTTCAAGGTTTTTTGAGATGCTTGCACACGATAATGAGAAGTAGAGGCTAGAAGGGAATCGTATTTTAGAGGATTCCAATACTTCTTATCCACGGCTACAGTAATCACATTTTGTCAATAGTCTTTTGGAAAGACAACAGAGGAGATTTGTAACGAACACTTTATTTCTCTATTGCGCCAATGTTCTTTTTTCAAGTGCCTTACTACATCGAGGAATTTCTCATTCATGGCACAAGTGAGGAAGATTACGAACACAAAAGGCAACTTATTGGGTT